>NC_136269.1:103222206-103249065 GCF_964187855.1 Myxine glutinosa | reverse complement strand
CAAAACTAGCAGAAGTACCCGGCGTTGCGGAGCGGGGGAGGGGGGGAAAGGGGGAGGGGAAAGGGAAAATGGGGGAGGGGATGGGAATGGGGGGAGGGAGAGGAGGGAAGGGGAGGGGAGGGGGGAGGGGAGCAGTCAGAAGTGGGAGCTCTATTACAGAGAATTTATATCTTAAGGGGATGGGGGGAGAAGGGGAGTGGGAGGGGAGGAGGGAGAGTGAGAGGGGGGGGAGGGGGGAAGGGTTGGGAGGGGGAAGGGGAGCAGTCAGAAGTGGAGGCTCTTTCACAGAGAATTTATATCTTAAAGGGGAGGGGGGAAGGGGAGGGGGGGAAGGAGGGGAAAAGGTGAGGGGGGCAGGAGGGGGGAAGGGTGGGGAGAGGGGGGAGGGGGCAGGGGGGGAAGGGGAGGGGAGGGGGAGGCAGGAGAGGAAGGGGAGTGGCTCACGTTTCTGAGTGAATGTGGCTCACGTTTGAGTTAAGTGTGATGCCGATCAGGAAGAAGAAGCCATGCTGCCAAATTCGTACACTTCCGGAATTGTTTGATTTATCTGTATTCAAATGTCTGGTAATTGTTTTGAATTTATTTATGCGAATGTGTACTTGTATATAACCGTCATTCATTTAAAAAGGCGTCGGCACTATCGAGCGATTTTTATTGAATTAAAAAAATTTTTAACTCCAAAAATTTTTTCGCCTACAACACTCCCAGGCACTCACTGATGAACCTCTGAAAGTTTGATGAAGATCCGTTCAGCCATCTCTGAATAAAACGCGGACACACACATAGACAACTCGCGTTTATATATATATTGTTGCGAATATGGAATTTGGCCTCCATATCCGCTTGTAAATATTCCCCTATTTTCTCCGATACTCCCCAACTTTCCCCAATCCCCCATTCCCTAGTCCCATTGCATGTAAATAACAATCAGTAGAGCCGACCTTCCCCTTATTCCCCCATTAAATGTCGTGCCCAGGTCCACCGCACCACACGTAGACAACTTTCGGACATCTTCCTAGTTATTCTTAATCTATGTCAGTTAAGGCCTCGTTTCCATTAATTATGACTCTTCGTTGCACCAGAATGTGATTATATGGCACCAGTAGTGAGTTTAGGACCTTCCCATACCTCCTCCCATCTTCTTCCCCAAACAACAACAACAACAACAATAACAACAACTACAACAACAATTACAACAACAACAGAGGGGATGGCGGCGGAGCGGGGGAGGATGCGTCCTCACACCGGCTCGATTAGCTCCAGACCATGCGCTCCACGGGGTTACCCCGAAGGGGCTGGCTGTCAGCTCCTCGTCGGGGGCGGAGCCAGTAACCCCCCCCGCACGCACCCAATGAGAAGCAACGTGCCGATTCCACGAGGCGGAGCTAACGAGCCGAGGGCGTGTCACTCCCCGCCGGATATACGCGGCCCCGCGCCGGATGTGACGTCAGATGCGCCCCCAGCCTGGAGAGAGAAGTCGCCACCCCTCGAGCGCTGCAATACCTCCACCGCATCTCTTAAACTGGACCGTACGTGATCCTGCCCTGAGCTCCAGGTGCACCTGGAGCGATCGCTACCCGCTTTCGTTGCAATCAAACCCCGTGTGAGTGAGCCTTGTCCCGTTTATCTGTCGTCCGTTGGGGTTAATATAAGTGTGTTTAAGTGCCCACCTTCCTATGTTTCCCTCTTGTCCCTGTAATCTAAACTTTCCGCATTATTGTAATAACAACCTTTGAGAACCGTATCCCTGGTGTCGTGTCGTATTAATTCCAGCCGTGTGTCTTCTTTTTCCTTCATTGGTCTAGCATAGCGCGATTAGTCAACCCCGGGTGCAATCGGGGTAACTTGTGCAGACGTGGTCATACCATAAAACCGCTCGGTAAATAACATCCAAGCCACGTCTGTAACAATTGGTGTCGAGGAGTGGAATTCGAACCCGGGACTAAATTAGTTAGGCCCAAATTTTGGGAGGGAAAATCGATTCGGAGCGCGTTTCCCGCGCGAAATTATAACGGCGAAATTTCAATTTGTTTTACGAAAATAAAAAATAAAAACCGAATTTTGAAAGTCGCGCTATGGCGGATCAAGACAGCTGGGGTCCGGTAAAGGAGAGTGAGGTAGGGTCGATCCAGGACCAAAATGAGGGACAGGAGGAGAGCGAAGCAGTGAGGGCGGCAGGTTCGCAAAATATCGCCGTCACGCACGAAGAAGCGGGCGCGCAAAATGGCGCCTCGCTGGTCACCGTGCCCGCGACCGAAGTAGCGCCGCTGGGAAGATTGGAACTTTTTTTTATACAAATGAAGGCCCTTATGGCCCAGAATAGTGAGCGATTGGAGGGCCGGATGGATGCTCAGAGTGAGCAATTGGGGGTAATGGGGAACCGGATGGATGCTCAGAGTGAGCAAATGAGGGTTAATAGTGGGCGATTAGAGGGCCAAATGGGGGTAATGAGGGACGAAGCGAGGGGTACCAGTGAGGGATTAGACAATAATTTTAAGGGATTAGACAATAATTTTAAGGGATTAGACATGAAATTTGGGAAATTAGACGATAGATTAGGGGAAATACAGGAGGGGTTAACGGGGGTAGAAAACAGAATGGCCGCTCAAGAGAATCAGATAGAGGGAGTGAAAAATGGGTTAGAGGGGTTAGAAAACAGTATGGAAGGCAAATTGAGGGACATGAGGGACCAAGCGGAAAGGGAAGTTAAACAAATGGAGCAGCAGATAGAGGGGGTCAGAATGGGGGTAGAAACCAAACTGGATGCTCACAGGGAGGAAATGGAGCAGATGAGGGTGGCATCTGGGCAGGAGATGCAAGTGATGGGAGAGGAGATCAGAAGAGGAGTGAGTGAGGAGGTCGGAGGAGTGCGCGAGGAGGTGAGGCACTGTAAGGAGCGCATGGAGAAAGAGGTGAGAAAGGGGACTGTAAAATTGCAAGGTGGTATAGAGGAGTTGACGCTGGGAGTAGAACAACTGACAGTGGGACAAACGGAGTTAGTGGAGCAGGTTCAAAGGAACACTGCGGTATTAGGAGGTTTAAAAGCGACACAAAACGACATAAAAAACGACTTGATAGCGACAAAGAGGGAATGTCAGATGGTACGTGAGGGACTGACAACGAGGCTGGACGAGGTGATAGAGGTAATGGAGACGAAGGACCGGCAGGTGAGGACGCACATGGAAACGGTCAAGGTAGCCTTGGAGGACGAGCTTGAGGAGACGTACCGGGGAATAAAAGAGGTGAGGCACAAATTAGAAGAAGTGGAAGAAGGGGTGAGCGAAATTAAGAAGCGACGGAGAGGGGATAACAAAGAGATAAAAGAGGAGATAAAAGAATTGGTCCAAAGTCTGTGTTTGGATCGTGATGTGCTCGTTAACCGGATGAGGGATTCGCAGGTGATGGAGGAGAAGCGAAGAGGAAGAGGACCCGGTGTAAGTGGTGACCAATATGGTCGTGCGTATGATGCGCCAGGTGATTTAAGAGGCTTGGGGTTCGAGATGGACCCGGGTGTTCGTGAGAGGCCACTGGTGAAGTGTGCGACAGGTCTGGTGTGCGAAAGAGGAGGTGTGCGAGAAAGTCCGACTCTGGGGTGTGTGAGGAAAAAGTGCGTGCCAAGGAGTGAGGGTGCTGGCGAGAGTGAGTCGGTCGTAGCGCGTGTGCGAGGGAGCACATGGAAGCGTGGTGTGGTGAGTGTTACAGAGGGTGTGACGGGAGAGTGTGCGCGAGAAAGGTGTGTGACGGACAGGTGCATGAGGAAAGAGTGCGCTGTCAGAAGTAAGGAAGAGTGTCCACCTGTGGTGAGTGTTACAGAGGGTGTAACGGGAGAGTGTGCGCGAGAAAGGTGTGTGACGGACAGGTGCATGAGGAAAGAGTGCGCTGTCAGAAGTAAGGAAGAGTGTCCACCTGTGGTGAGTGTTACAGAGGGTGTAACGGGAGAGTGTGCGCGAGAAAGGTGTGTGACGGACAGGTGCATGGGGAAAGAGTGTGCTGTCAAGAGTAAGGGTGAGTGCGCTGTCAGGAATGGAGGTGAAAGTAGTGAGAGTGACATGGAGCGTGAGTTAGTTGTGACAGGTGAGCGAGGATGTACACCTGGGATGGAAGGATGCACACCTGGAATGGTAGAGCGTGAGTGGGAATGCACGCTGGAGTTGGTGGTGAGGCACGTGGTTGGGTGTGCGAATGAGGGCACACCTGTGATTGTCACAGAGGAGGTGACAGAGGAGGGGGCGCGAAGCAGTGTATTGGTGAGGTGTGCGAGCAACGAATGTGTGCCAAAGTGTTCGGTGGTCAGGTGTGTGACCAAGGCTGTGAGTGGAATGAGGGTACCTGGGTGTGTAAGGAAGGGTACGAGGAGCATGGGCACAGCTGGATGTGTGAGCAAGGAACGGGCTGCGGGGTGTAAGCATGCAGGTGAAGCATCGACATTAAACGGGTTAGAGGTTAGGTCGACTTTTAGCCGAATCGGGCCCTCGGTGCGTGCTGGGCCTCGCTTTGAACGGCCGCGTCCGTGCTCCACTAGGCGGAGCGGGCAGCCCGATAGGAAGGGTCGTTATGGCGACCACGTTTTGGTGAGGCATTCCGGCAGGCCGAGATCGAGCCATGGGATGGCTCCGTGCCGAGATGGTGCGTGGTATCTCGGCCCGGGTAAACCTCCTTCCCTGCACCGAATGCGGGATGTATCCAGCCGCTGGCACAAAACAACCAGCATCCATTGCTTGGCTTTACGAAGCCGGGCTTTGGACAGGGATTGGCGCACCGAGAGGTATTAGTGAGTAAACTGGGTGATGAGGTTAGTGTTTTGGACCCAAAATTAGAGAAAAACAAAATTTGATGATTGGCAAAGGATTGGCAGTAGTGATTGGCAGATGATGGGCAGTGATTGGAAAATTTTTGAATTGTTGGATTTGGACGAGCGAAATTGGTAGTGAGAGACCCCCGATGTGGTGGGATGGCAAAACCACCATCCTTCCCATATAGGGGGGCAAAGGAGCAATAGCTTATGGGGTGTATGGCAGTGAAAACTAGCCCGGGTGGGTTAGGATATTGTGTGTAGGGATCTAGAGAAGATGACAGTAGGTAACGTTAAGGTTAGTTAGTGACTGATACCTGTAGTGGGGACGCAGGTAGATTAGTGTGGATTATAATGACGAGGGAGCGCAATAGTTAAAGGGACGACTGGGAAGCGCAAGTTTCAGAAGGGAGTAGTTAGCTGAGATGATGCCGTGTGTGTGAGAATTGAACAGGTGTGATTGCACAGGTGTGCAACTGGACAGGTGTGTGGAGCAGTGTATGAGTAGTGAGTGTTGTGGATCAGCGCGAATGCGCTTGGGGAGAGAAGGGTGCAGGTGGCACCAGGTGTGAGAGCACAGGTGTGCAAGTACAGGTGTGTGGAGAGAGTTGGAGTGAGTGGTACGGAGTGGTGTGCATGGTGCGAAGGTGTGGATAGGGGAAGAGTGGACCCCTTTCACGAGTACCCGGGGCGGGTAGTGTAAGTGTTAGGTAGAGGGTATAGGTAAATTGTGGTTAGATATTGGCATCTGTGGTGCGGTTGCAGAATGGTGTTGTGGATGGGTGCATTAGTGTTGTGGAAATGGCTGGGCGTGTAGCCTGTTAGTGTGTGTAGTTAGTTGGGCACTCCACCACGGTGAGGATGTCGGCCAGGTGAGGCCGCAGGTGGGCTCTGGGAGCCGGTAGAGTTGTGGATGGGGCCCGAGGATCCGGAGGACGGACCCGGGTAGCCCAGTGCCAGAGAGGGCACCGAGTGGGGAGAGTGCGAGAGGGCCTTCCCCAGGTAGTTAGGTTAGGGTAAGGAGCAGGTAAGCTCGGAGGCAACTGCAGTGGTGGAGGTGTGCAGGTGGGTAGACCCACTGGGAGAGGTACACGCCACAGCCCAGAAATTGTGCGAGGGCACCGGGAGATGAATCGGGGGAGTGAGACCCCAAATTGAAGAGCACCACAGTTTGGCCAATGGGAATTGGTTTTTAGAACCCATAGTGTAAGAGGGCCAATGGTTTGGCCGGAGAAAGACCCCGGGTAGTGTAAAGTTGTTAAAGTCATTTAGGAGATAGTTAGGATTGATGAACCTGTCGCACCATACGCAGCCACTTACCTGTGGTGATGATGATGACTCCACACCTGTGTTTTCTTTGTTTTGTTGCAGGAAATGAAATTGCTGTGGATTTGTGAGACGCATCACGACGTGGATGAGACATTGGGGTGATTCCATCTCTCCCTCCCTAGGAGGGACTGATGATGAATTGGTAATGGCAAATTATGATGTTGAGTTGGAGATGGCAAATTTTGATGAGAGTTGAAAATGGCAAATTTGATTGGTTAGGAGGGAGAGAAGACGAATTTGGTTTATGGGAGGAACGGGGAAGACAGTAGGGATGTTTGTCGATTTGTAAAGTAGATGGTTATGGGTAGTGTTGTGTTTTGTGGATGCAGTAAGGGGTAAGGGAGGGGCCATGTAGGTTACCTGGTGGGGGGGGGGCGTACGATAGGAACGTACCTGTCTCACCTGGTTCCCATGTGCCCCCAGTGTGCATCACCTTACATTGCGTGCACTTTTGCGCCCTTACCACCTTACTCACTTGTTTCTTCTTTTGTCTCCCACCTCCGAGGATCTGGCTTTGGGGTAGAGAGAGAGGAGAGAGAGGTGCTGGCTGCGCAGTTGTGGGCCTGCACTTTCGCTGTTTGCTGCCGGGATCGATACACCATATGGACCGCAATGTTTGTGGCCACCCACAATGGACCGCAGTTCGTCTGCGGCCAAGCACCACCCGGGGATGGACCTCTGGGTCAACGTGGCACCTATGCCATACAGGTGAACCACTTTTAGTTAACACCAAGTGCACCACAAGAAGAGCAAGAGACACCTGCAGGGTTAGGGGTTGTCGAATTTATTTTTATTCCAATGAACAATGGTGACTGCACCGATTGGTGGTGGGGTGGTGCTTTTGATGCTGGGAAAGGGTGCTCTGCACGTTATTAAAGGCCGTCGGCCACAGAGCACTCGTGGGTTGGTGTATCGATGTTGGCAAGCGCGCTCTCTCTATGCATAACATCTGCATGTGTTCCTCCAAAGACAGGTCCTGGATCGTAGTGTAAATAGCAGCGTAGTCTTGTAAATAATGCTCCCTACCGGCTGTATGTTTAGTTTGAGGATTCTTTCCGGATTCGGTTATCCTGTGGGTGTGGTTCTGTGAGGAGAAGGGTGCAACGTCGCAGGGGGACATATTTACTCATTTGTGAATATCTGTAAAACTGTCGCATTCAGGGTAGAGTTAATAGTAGAGGGAACTACATTGCGTGCCACACTAAAGTAGGTAAAAATTTATCGGGTCGGGACGCCCCGAGGGTAGAGAAGGGTGCAATGTTGCGAATATGGAATTTGGCCTCCATATCCGCTTGTAAATATTCCCCTATTTTCTCCGATACTCCCCAACTTTCCCCAATCCCCCATTCCCTAGTCCCATTGCATGTAAATAACAATCAGTAGAGCCGACCTTCCCCTTATTCCCCCATTAAATGTCGTGCCCAGGTCCACCGCACCACACGTAGACAACTTTCGGACATCTTCCTAGTTATTCTTAATCTATGTCAGTTAAGGCCTCGTTTCCATTAATTATGACTCTTCGTTGCACCAGAATGTGATTATATGGCACCAGTAGTGAGTTTAGGACCTTCCCATACCTCCTCCCATCTTCTTCCCCAAACAACAACAACAACAACAATAACAACAACTACAACAACAATTACAACAACAACAGAGGGGATGGCGGCGGAGCGGGGGAGGATGCGTCCTCACACCGGCTCGATTAGCTCCAGACCATGCGCTCCACGGGGTTACCCCGAAGGGGCTGGCTGTCAGCTCCTCGTCGGGGGCGGAGCCAGTAACCCCCCCCGCACGCACCCAATGAGAAGCAACGTGCCGATTCCACGAGGCGGAGCTAACGAGCCGAGGGCGTGTCACTCCCCGCCGGATATACGCGGCCCCGCGCCGGATGTGACGTCAGATGCGCCCCCAGCCTGGAGAGAGAAGTCGCCACCCCTCGAGCGCTGCAATACCTCCACCGCATCTCTTAAACTGGACCGTACGTGATCCTGCCCTGAGCTCCAGGTGCACCTGGAGCGATCGCTACCCGCTTTCGTTGCAATCAAACCCCGTGTGAGTGAGCCTTGTCCCGTTTATCTGTCGTCCGTTGGGGTTAATATAAGTGTGTTTAAGTGCCCACCTTCCTATGTTTCCCTCTTGTCCCTGTAATCTAAACCTTCCGCATTATTGTAATAACAACCTTTGAGAACCGTATCCCTGGTGTCGTGTCGTATTAATTCCAGCCGTGTGTCTTCTTTTTCCTTCATTGGTCTAGCATAGCGCGATTAGTCAACCCCGGGTGCAATCGGGGTAACTTGTGCAGACGTGGTCATACCATAAAACCGCTCGGTAAATAACATCCAAGCCACGTCTGTAACAATATATATACAGTCATGTGAAAAAGTAAGTAAACCCCATGTAAAGTTTTGACTTTTTCAACATATTTCAACATACAGCTATTTGATCTTCATGTCAACAATATTGAAAGATAAAGGTGACATAATATAACAAATATCATGAAACATTTACATTTTGAAGTCCATTGTATAATTTAAATAAACATAAATGCAAATTTTGCATGTGGAAAAAGTAAGTACACCCTTGGCTTTAATAGGTGGTATTGCCCCCTTTGGCAGAAACAACCTCAAGTAGACGTTTCTTTTAACTGTATACCAATCTCTGACATCGACTGGGAGAAATTTTTGCCCACTCATCCATGCAAAATTCTTTCAGCTGTGCGATGTTTGAGGGGTTTCTTGCATGCACAGCTCGTTTCAAATCCCCCCACAACATATCGATGGGATTTAGATCCGGGCTTTGACTTGGCCATTCCAGAACCCTCCATTTCTTTCTTTTCAGCCATTCCTTGGTGGATTTACTGGTATGTTTAGGGTCATTGTCATGTTGCAAGGTCCACCTTCAGTTGAGCTTCAACGTTCCGACAGATGGCCTCACATTATCCTAAAGCACCCTCTGATACAATGAAGAATTCATAGTGGATTATATGATGGTGAGCTGCCCAGGCCCTGATGCAGCAAAGCTGTCCCAAACCATAATATTTCCACCACCATGCTTTACAGTTGGTATCAGGTTCTTGTGGTCAAATGCTGTCTTTGGTTTTTGCCAAACATGTCATCTGGTACTGTGGCCAAATAGCTCTACCTTTGACTCATCTGTCCAGAACACATTGTTCCAGAAGTGCTGGTCTTTGCCTAGGTGTTCATTGGTAAACTTTAGTCTTGCCCTGATGTTCTTTCTGGACAGCAAAGGTTTCCTCCTGGTACACTTCCCATGTAGATCAAATTTGTGCAGCCTCTTTCTAATGGTAGACTCGTGCACTTTGACATCAACAGTGGCAAGAGCTACCTGTAGGTCCCGTGATGACATTCTGGGGTTCTTCGAGACTTCTTTCAACATCTTGCGGTCTGCTCTCGGCCTGAACTTGCTGGGGCGGTCTGGCCTGAACAAGTTGGCAGTTGTTTGGAATCTTCTCCACTTGTAGATGATCTTCCGGAAAGTCGAATGATTTATTTCAAATTGTTTGGAGATCTTTTTAAATCCCTTCCCAGACTTGTAGGCATCTATAACCTTCTTTCTGAAGGCCGCAGAGAGCTCTTTTGATCTAGGCATGGTGACGACGCACACGTCAACAACAAAGAGCAAACCAAACTAAATGTCTGAGGTTTAAATAAGACAGGTTCCTCCAAGATCCTCTCTAACGATGTTCTAATCATTTGCACCTGAGCTGGTGCACCCGATTCTAATTTTAGGTATTTGAAGTAGTGATAAATGTAGGGGTGTACTTACTTTTTCCACATGCGAAATTTGCATTTATGTTTATTTAAATTATACAATGGACTACAAAATGTAAATGTTTCATGATATTTGTTATATTATCTCACGTTTATCTTTCAATATTGTTGAAATGAAGATCAAATAGCTGTATTTTAAAATATGTTGAAAAAATCAAAACTTTACATGGGGTGTACTTACTTTTTCACATGACTGTGTATGTATGTATGTATGTATGTATATGTGTGTATGTATGTATGTATGTATGTATGTATGTATGTATGTATATGTGTGTATGTGTGTGTATCTATATATCGGGATTTAAATTTAATTCAAAAATTCCAGACGTCTATTCTCTTTCAAACATTCAAATTGACAGAGATAGTTATCACAGCATCTGTAGAATTTTCACCCTTTTACTCAACTCCGTTTCGCTGTTATTTGGTGGAGCAAAAAGTCAACTGAGCTTTATAGATATTTAGATCTATCAATGGCGAATACACGGACCCGGCGAGTAGTGGGGTCCGACTGTGTGAATGTGTGTGTGTATATATATTGTTGTGGTTTTTGGAATAAAGGCAACCCCCCTTTAGTTAGTTGCACCACAATATGTAGCCTCATTTAGTTATTTATTATTAAATGTGAAGTATAGTCTCCTTCCCAGTGTTAGTATACGTTGAGGCATATAGAGTAAGGGTAGGCCTCATTGGAGCCTGGAATGCCATGTGATGGGCCTAGCGCAAGTCTAACAGGCCCGAGGGAGGAGGAGGGCGTGGCTGGTAAGCAGCAAACAGCCAATGGGAGCTAAAGGGGAGTGGCCAATAAAGGCAGCCAATGAGAGCGAGGGGATTGGCCAAGAACGGCGGCCAATGAGAGCTAAGGGGAGTGACTAATGAGGGGCTATCACGACACGTGACCCCCGGCAGCCAGTGGTGGCCCGTGGAACATTCTGGTGGGACTCCGGGGGATATAAAACCCGGCCCGGACCTCCGAACGCTCTCTCCCTGGCCCTGGACTCTGAACTCTCTCTCTGGCCCGACGATCTCCCTGCCTGGACTCCCTAATATAGACTCTCTGTCCCGGGATTCTGAACGCGCTATCTGCCCTGACGACCTCTGCCTGGACTCCCTACACATACGCTTTGCCTCGCTGGCTTTGGGACACGCTCCGTGGATTCCCGTTCGTGCACGACTGAGATCGACGTCCCTGCCGCGAACATCCTCGGGGGAAGGGACCCGCCCAATGAGCTGTCCAGGCGAACTGTATCAAGGGGCTGCGCTTTGTGCACATTCCCCTCTCCCTTCCCCGAACGAGTCTGAGGGCCCTCGTCTGGGAAACGTAAGTAAGGTGGTTAAGATTATCCTCTGTGTCCCTTTTCTATCACCATTGTACATTTGTGAATAAAACCTGTGCTTTGTTTCCAACTTGGCCGTTTTCGTCCCTTCACCATTGGCCTCGCATTGCACAAGTTAAAACCGCTCGATCGGGTTCGTAGTGATTAACGGCACCAGTTACACGATGCACAAACCGCTCGGGCGTACCATACCCGCGTGACTCGTGTGAGGTCCAGCCCCCGTTCTCGTGTGTTGAAGGTACTCGGGTTGTAACCGGAAACCCTTCCACGCGTTAGCTGTGGGTTTGGCGGCTGGAATTGCTCAGCAATCCGCCCCCACGAGTGTAGAGTGGGTTGCGGCCTCGTGGACTCGAAGCTCGAGGGGGAGCAGGGCTTAACCATCCCTCAGTACGTCGACGAGCTCGAGATCCGCAACAAATTGGTAGTCAGGAGTGGGATTTGAACCTGAACCAACAAATTGGTGTCCGGGAGTGGGATATTTGGACCTGGAGTGCGCTTCACGTACTCCAAATTACGAGCTCGTACGAAATTGAGTTAAAACCAATTTTTTTTGAGTTCGTGCAATGGCTGGCCAAGACGACCAAGTGCCGGTGGGAGTAGGAAATGTAGAAGAATGAATGACCCAGGACCAGCAGGAAGATTTGGTAGAAGGGGAACTTGATGAGGGTGCAAAAGATGAGGGAGAAAATGGCGACGCCTCGCACGTGGCAGCGGAGGCCGAGCCCGCGGTGCCGATGGATATGGGCCTATTTATGGTGCAACTCAGGGCATGTGTGGGTGAAAAAATGGACACCATGAGTAATTAGATGGAAAAGATGGGGGACAAATCCAGGTGCGATATGCAAAAGATGAGGGAGGAAACAAACTGCAACATGAAGGAGATGGCTAATCGGATGGACACCATGGGGGAGGAGATTGGGCGTAGGATGAGCAGGGAGGTAGCGGTGGTACGCGACGAGGTGAAGCGGTACGAGGAGCGCGTGGAGAGAGGGTTGAAGCGGAGCACGGCCAAACTGACTGGGCTATGGGAGTAGCGACGCGGGAAGAAGAGAAACCGACAAAGGTCGAGTTGGAAGAGGATATTTTGGGGGCGCCGACGATAGTCGAGTTGGAGGAGGAAATTTTGGGGGCGCCGACGATGGTCGAGTTTAGAAGGGGAGATTTCGGAAGCGCACCGGGGAATAGAGGAGGATTGGAAAAGAATTATTTTCCTGTTTTTTCCAGAAAAGAAATATTTTCCAGAAATATCCTTCCTGGAAAAGGAAGAAATAATTGGGGTTGAAGAGACGGGAGGAGAGACAGGGAGTGAATCACGGGAGGAGGTGATGGAATGCATACAAAGTTTGTGTTCGCACCGTGATGCTGTGCTTGCTGACCAAATGGAAAGTTTGCAGGTGCTGGCGGAGAAGCGGGGGAAGGAGAGCCCCGAGGTGAGTTGCAATGGCGGGAATGTGTTTGATGCGAACGGGTGCTCGGCGAGCTTGGGGGTCGGGCGAGACCCGGGCGTTCGTGAAGGGCCCATTGTGAGGGGTGAGACTGACACGGATGCGTGGAGATAGAGTGTGTACTGGAGTGCGTTGAGAGAGAGTGCGTACTGGAGTGTGTGGAGAGAGAGAGAGTGCACACCGGGCGGAGTGTGTGGAGCGAGAGTGCACACCGGAGTGTGTGGAGGAAGTGTGCACCGGAGTGTGTGGAGGAAGAGTGTGCACCGGAGTGTGTGGAGGAAGAGTGTGCACCGGTGTGTGCGATGACGGGGTGTGCAAAAGGTGTGTGTGCGCCTGGGTGTGCAAGTATGGAGTGGGTCGCGAGGTGTGATGACGCGGCCCAGGCATCAACGCAGACCAGGGTAGAGCTTAGCGGGACGAGTAGCGTACGCGAGCCCCCGGTGCGTTGTGTGCCGTGGGGACCGGAGGGAATCAGTGCTGCGTCGGTCTCGCAAGGACCGGCGTGCACGATTCGTGCCTCCGGCACCCGCACGGTGTGGTTGGCGCCGTACCGCGGCAAGGACGGTCGGCGGGGTTCGAGGGGTAATTCGGAGTTTTGAAGCGACGCACCTTATCGGGTGAGGTGCTCTGACCGTGGCCGGTTGGGTCATCATGCGTGGGACCGCGGGGCCCCGTGCAGGGATGGAGCCCGGCACTTGGGCCCATCAATCCCTCCCCCCTCGGATCGTCAATGCCAGACGGACACCCCATACAGGCGACCAACCACCCGCATGGATCGCTCGGCCCTTCGAGGCCGAGCCGCGACAAGGTACCTCCACATGTAGGAGCTCATAGTGTAGATGACTGGGGGGAGTAGTGTACCCCACATGGGGGAATGGTATTGTGACCATTCCTCCCACCGGGGGGTGGGGGGGCATGAGCATTAGTTTAGGGGGATGGCAGTGTTAGGCCCATGGAGGGGGCAGAAATGGTTGCCTCCATGGGGCACCGAAGCTAGCCGAGGGAGGGCTAGGATAATTGTTCGGGATTTAGAGCGACAGTAGGGACAAGATTTAAGTAGCGACACCTGAACTGTAGAGGGGACGTTGAGAGTTTAGGTGGTTGTTAATAAAGGGTGTGCATAGTGTAAAGGGACGACTGGGAAGCATGAGTTGCAGGGGAAATTAGTCAGATAGATGATGCTGTGTGAGTGAGAATAAACGGAGTTGTGTTGTAGTGTGAATTGAATTGTGTTGTGAGAATAAAAGGTGTGAGAATAAAAGGTGTGGAATGCATGGTGTGGAATAATTGGTGTGGAATGCATGGTGCGAAGGATTGAATGGGGGGGGGGGGGGGTGGGGAGTGGAACCCATTCACAAAAGCCCGGGGGGTAGTTTAAAGCTAGGTAGAGGGCATAGGTAAATTGCATGGATATTGACACCTGTGGTACTGATGGTAGAAAGGAGTGTTTTGTGAGGTGCAGGAGACAGTGAAATAGCTGGGCGTGTGGCTTAATTGGCGAGTATGGTTATTCAGGCACTCCGTCACTGGTAGCTCGTCGGCCAGGTAAGGCCGCAGGTAGGCTCTGGGAGCCGGTTAGGTTAGCGAGTGAGTGGGGCCCGAGGATCCAAGAGAAGGACCCAGGTTGCCCAATGCCGAGGTGGGCATCGAGCTGGTAAGTGCCAGGGAGGGCCTTCCCCAGTTAGGGTAGTTGCGAGGAGCAGGCAAGCTCGGGAGGCGGCTTCAGTGACGGAGGAGCGCAGGTAGGTAGACCTGCTGGTAGAGCCACATGACCCAGCCCCGAAATTGTGCGAGGGCACAGGGAGAAAATTTGTTGTGCGAGACCCAAATTCGGGAGGGCACCACAGTGTGGGCAATGGGAATTCGGGTTCTTAGAACCACATAGCTTAAAGAAGGCCGATTGGCAGGGTACGACCCCGGGTAGTTTAACAGCGTAATGTTATTAGTGTAGTTAGGATGTGAGATCCCTTCACACCATCCACAACCATTCACCGAGGAGGACAAACTTCACACCGGAAGGCTCTGTAAGCTGTTTGAGAAGTAAGGCGCATCATGACATGAGTGAGACATTGTTTTGTTCCATCCCTTCCTTCCTGGGAGAACCTGGGAGGGATTTGGGGACAAATTTGGCATTAGAGGGGGATATGGGAGACAAGACCTCGCGAGATTGGAGATCTCGCGAGATCTTGCAGACGGCGGCAGGGATTTTCGAAGCTCCACACGGTCTCCACGTTTTTCGAAGTTAAGTCTGTTCACAATTGTATTTTGTCGAAACTGTATTTATCTTTCGGTGTGTGAAGTTATTGTGTGCAACTTTGGTTGTTTCTCGGTGTTTATCTTTCATAAATTGATCGTCTGTTTGCCGTGTCGCGAGCAAGGCCTTGTACAGTGTGCACTGTACAACCTTGAGGCTTTGTTTTTCTCTCAGTGGTCCGTCGTTTGTGATCCAATAACTTTCGTTCTCTGTATTCCCAGTCTTTTCACCCATAGCCTACTTCCTTGTGTAAATCTCAACTCAAAAAAAAAAAAAAAAAAAAAAAACATTTCCTTCTCTCTCTCAAATGTTGTGTTTGTGTCCTTCCCCCTCTCTCCCCATCTTGTCTACCGCTCCCTATGTTATATGTTTTATGTGTCGGTTTGTCTTTCTGTGTGATTAATGTTCGCTCTTTCACGAGCCTCGATATTGTATACAAAAAAAAAAAAAAAAAAAAAAAAAAGACATAGAGACGAATTGTAAATACAAGGGGGGCTAGGGTAGTATAGCCAACGGTGGGGGGTATGTACAGTTAAGGGTACCTCACACCAAAAAATGGTTTTTACAGACGTCCACGGATGTTCGGTCTACGGCAGCGTTGCGATTTTTTGAGCAAAATCGTGAACACCTGGGAGAGGATTTTGCTTGACCGTGACCGATTCACAGCGGTTTATTACGGTTTAGTACGGACTGCTACGGCTTCGTGGCGGATATACACGGCGGAGATACGGTGCCTCTACGTTTGCTTGCGGTTCCTTACGGTTCCCGGCCCAGAATATAAAAACGGGGGCCCCCCCCCGCTCTCCCCTCATTCTGCTGCTGACTTCCAAGGGGGCAAGACCTATCCAGGAGAGCCATGGACGGAGCACCCGCTGCCCAGAGAGTCCAAGGAGAGGGAGAATCCTTGCGGATGGTTAAGATGGCCTTACGGAGTCTTACGGTGGTGTTACGGCAGTTGCGGAAGCGTTGGAGGCGTTGAGGAAGCGTTGCGGTCTAGATTTCCGTAGCACTGCCGTAATTGTCTTACGAGAGTTTTGGTCTGGACCAAAACTCTCGTAAGAAATTACGACCCCTCCCGGACGCTTAAGGATCCATACGAATGCTCCAGGAAGCGTTGAGGATGTCCCAGGTGCCACAAGGAATGCTCCAGGTTGTGCACGATTTTTTCGCCGCCGTAAACGTCGTAATGACCCCGTAAGGCCGGTGTGAGGGGGTTTTAGGGACGAGCTTGCTCCGCTCACTCTGCCGCATCCCTCGCACTGCACCAGGTATTGTGGTGCCTGGTCACCTTGTTTTTCGTGTGCCACTGTGTACTTTTCAGTTTGCTTGTTGCGCCTTGTCTTTCCCTCTCCCCCCCCCCCCCCCTCCCCTCCCCGCCCAGGACCATTTGGAGGCCGACCTGTGCAGCATCTTGCTGCCAATCCATTTTGCACCTATGGACCACAAGCCTTGTGGCACCGCACCTCTGCTGTGCAGCATCTTGCTGCCAATGCATCTTGCACCTATGGACCACCTGTTGGGTGGCATTCGGGCCAAGCTTCGGACCACCTGTTGAGTGGCACTGACGCCACGCAGTGGGACCACGTGACGAGTGCCCTGCTTGCGAATTTAAAAAAAAAGTGTGTGCGATTGTGTGCACTTGTGAAGATGTGAAGATTTAGATGGCCCTGATGTTCAAATGGCCTGTATGCCGGTCAGGGCCAGCCGGTTTTTGTTAGCCAGCACACACAAGACAAGAAGATGCAAGATACAAGCAGCAAGTGCCTTCATTTCCTTCCTCCATTTCTTTCCTTGAATGCAGGTCCTGGGTTGTTGTGTTGTAAATAAAGGTTAAGTTTTGTGCTTGTAAATATAAGAATGTGCCCACCGGCTATGTGTTTAGTTTACAAAATTCCGGAAATGCGCGGATAGTTGTGGGTGTGAGTCTGATAGATTAGCTGCTCAACGCATTAGGAGGGACATATCTAGTGTAAAGAATGTCGCACACATGGGTTAGAATAAATGTTAGGGGGATTACATCTATGTGTCACATTAATGGTAAATGTAGATTGAATGCCAGACTCTGCCGCTCGTTCCGACTAAGGTCGACTGGTCTGGTTAGTTCGTGGCAGGGATGGCGAGTCGACGAGTCTGGTTAGAGAGGGGGTCGTGTTGTGGTTTTTGAAATGAAGGCAACCCCCTTTAGTTAGTTGCACCACAACATGTAGCCTCGCTTAGTCAGTTATTTCTTATTAAATGTGAAGTATAGTCTCCTTCCCAGTGTTAGTATGTGTTGAGGCAGGTAGAGTAAGGGTAGGCCTCATTGGAGCCTGGAATGCCATGTGATGGGTCTAGCGCAAGTCCAACAGGCCCGAGGGAGGAGCTGGAGGGCGTGGCTGGTAAGCAGCAAACAGCCAATGGGAGCTAAAGGGGAGTGGCCAATAACGGCGGCCAATGAGAGCAAAGGGGAGTGGCTAAGAACGGCGGCCAATGAGAGCGAAGGGGAGTGACTAATGAGGGGCTATCGCAACATGTGACCCCCGGGGGCCAGTGGTGGCCCGTGGAACATTCTGGTGGGACTCCGGGGGATATAAAACCCGGCCAGGACCCCCGAACGCTCTCTCTCTGGCCCGACGATCTCCCTGCCTGGACTCCCTAATATAGACTCTCTGTCCCGGGATTCTGAACGCGGTATCTGCCCTGGCGACCTCTGCCTGGACTCCCTGCACATGCGCTTAGCCTCGCTGGCTTTGGGACACGCTCCGTGGATTCCCGTTCGTGCACTACTGAGATCGACGTCCCTGTCGTGGGGGGGGGGGTGGTGGGGGGAGGGGGAATCCGCCCAACGAGCCCTCCAGGTGAACTGTATCAAGTGGCCTCTCCCTTCCCCGAACCTGTCTGAGGGCCCTTGTCAGGGAAACGTAAGTAAGGTGGTTAAGATTCTCTTCTGTGTCCCTTTTCTATCACCATTGTACATTTGTGAATAAATCCTGTGCTTTGTTTCCAACTTGGCCGTTTTCATCCCTTCACCATTGGCCTCGCATTGCACGAGTTAAAACCGCACGATCGGGTTCGTAGTGATTAACGGCACGAGTTATGCGACGCACAAACCGCTCGGGCGTACCATACCTGCGTGACTCGTGTGAGGTCCAACCCCCGTTCTCGCGGCGGCATGTGTTGAAGGTACTCGGGTTGTGACGGGAAACCCTTCCACGCGTTAGCTGTGGGTTTGGCGGCTGGAATTGCTCAGCAATCCGCCCCCACGATTGTAGAGAGGGTAGCAGCCTCGTGGACTCGAAGCTCGAGGGGGAGCAGGGCTTAACCCCCCTCAGTACGTCGACGAGCTCGATATCCGCAACAATATATATATATATATATTATATTTTATATATATATATATATATATACACATACATACATACAGTCACGTGAAAAAGTAAGTACACCCCATGTAAAGTTTTGACTTTTTAAACACATTTCAACATACAGCTACTTGATCTTCATTGCAACAATATTGATAGATAAAGGTGATATAATACAACAAATATCATGAAACATTTACATTTTGTAGTCCATAGTAGAATTTAAATAAACATAAATGCAAATTTCACATGTGGAAAAAGGAAGTACACCCCTACATTTATCACTACTTCAAATCCCTAATTTAGAATCAGGTGCACCAGCTCAGGTGCAAATGATTAGAACATCGTTGGAGAGGATCTTGGAGGAACCTGTCCTATTTAAACCTTAGACATTTAGTTTGGTTTGCTCTTTGTTGTTGAAGTGTGCGGCGTCACCATGCCTCGATCAAAAGAGCTCTCCGAGGCCTTCAGAAAGAAGGTTATAGATGCCTACGAGTCTGGGAAGGGATTTAAAAAGATCTCCAAACAATTTGAAATCAATCATTCGACTGTCCAGAAGATCATCTACAAGTGGAGAAGATTCCAAACAACTGCCAACTTGTTCAGGCCAGGCCACCCCAGCAAGTTCAGCCCAAGAGCAGACCGCAAGATGCTGAAAGAAGTCTCAAAGAACCCCAGAATGTCATCATGGGACCTACAGGTATCTCTTGCCACTGTTGATGTCAAAGTGCACGAGTCTACCATTAGAAAGAGGCTGCACAAATTTGATCTACATGGGAGGTGTGCCAGGAGGAAACCTTTGATGTCCAGAAAGAACATCAGGGCAAGACTAAAGTTTGCCAATGAACACCTAGGCAAAGACCAGCACTTCTGGAACAATGTGCTCTGGACAGATGAGTCAAAGGTAGAGCTATTTGGCCACAGTACCAGAAGACATGTTTGGCAAAAACCAAAGACAGCATTTGACCACAAGAACCTGATACCAACTGTAAAGCATGGTGGTGGAAAATTTATGGTTTGGGGCAGCTTTGCTGCATCAGGGCCTGGGCAGCTCACCATCATGGAATCCACTATGAATTCTTCATTGTACCAGAGGGTGCTTGAGGATAATGTGAGGCCATCTGTCGGAAAGTTGAAGCTCAACCAAAGGTGGACCTTGCAACATGACAATGACCCTAAACATACCAGTAAATCCACCAAGGAATGGCTGAAAAGAAAGAAATGGGGGTTCTGGAATGGCCAAGTCAAAGCCCGGATCTAAATCCCATCGAGATGTTGTGGGGGGATTTGAAACGAGCTGTGCATGCAAGAAACCCCTCAAACATCGCACAGCTGAAATAATTCTGCATGGAGGAGTGGGCATAAATTTCTCCCAGGCGGTCAGAGACTGGTAGACAGTTATAAGAAACGCCTACTTGAGGTTGTTTCTGCCAAAGAGGGCAATACCACCTATTCGAGCCAAGGGTGTACTTACTTTTTCCACATGCGAAATTTGCATTTATGTTTATTTAAATTATACAAAGGACTACAAAATGTAAATGTTTCATGATATTTGTTATATTATATCACCTTTATCTATCAATATTGTTGAAATGAAGATCAAATAGCTGTTTGTTGAAATATGTTGAAAAAGTCAAAACTTTACATGGGGTGTACTTAGTTTTTCACGTGACTATATATATCAGGCATATATGAAAAATCAGGCATTATCAGCACAACTGTTTCTAAAATATTTTGGACACCCTTATAAAGAGGCGATTTCAAGTTACTATAATTTCAAGAAATAAAGGCTTCAGCAAATCTCAAGTTAACCTAATAGATTCCTCACTCTCTGCATCACAGGGGACAAACAAAACATTGCATCGGATTGAAGTCACAGTGCTTGGGAGTAAAGTTGTACCTCGGAGGATAAGTAGAGCAAGGAGCCGATCTCGACAGGGTTCTGAAAAAGGATGTCATCCACTGCAACGACCTCAACTCTGCCTCCACTACATAAACACAAATAATAAACTTCATACTTAACAAATACAATATTGCAATCTTGTAATGGATCTTCTCTAGAAGAAAAGTATTTCAGAAAAGTATTCCAAAACGGATACCTACTGTTTTGCATGAAAAAGGCTGTCACACCAAGCATTGAAATTTTATGAATTATAATATTGAAAATGAAATCCATTGTTGTTTCTTTAAAAAAACATGATAATCATAATGCTCTTTATTTATCAAAACATGCGAATATGACAATTAAAATGTATATTTTCAAGAGGGCCGAAGATTTTTGTGCAATACAGCACTTCATTGGAACATTTGAGAAACTCCATGTATTTATTACACGTGTAAAATTTGTGAACTCCCCGCTGACTTCCTTGTATGACTCGGACAATTAAATTTGGCAAATATTTTTCATTTGAAATTCGCCAAAAAAAACTCATTTGGATGCGAACTAAATATGAACACATGCATACCTGTTTTCAGGATGCACAAACGTGTGGCGTAGCAGGTATGTTCTTGTGACATGGGCTGACAGGAAGGCCTAGAAGTATGCACACTTGCATATAAGCAGTCTAACCTGGGTTTGAATCCCGACTCAGCTATTAACTGTCATCCTGGTGTTTGACAGGAGGTCGATTCATCAATGTGTACCATCCCTCGAATGGACATTTATATTGGTGTCCCATCTGCCGGTATTAGTTGGTGGACGTTAAAGATCCCACAGCAGTGTCCTTCACGAAGGGTAGGAAATCTATCGCTGGCACCCTGAACAAATTACAAATTCCTGCTCCAACTACTGCTGGGAGTGGGATGACAAATGATCAATGATGACAAATTCATGATCCTTGCCAAAAACCTGCTTTGGCAGAATAATCACTTTGTAACAGATTTATAGTACATCTGATCTTGCCACATGCAAAAAAATTCAACTCGTCCATCTAGCTGATTTTTTTTAAATAACGAGATAAAGATGGTTAATCAGGAGATCCTCGAAGCAAAAAAAATAAAAAAATAAATACATATCCCCTTCCGATGTGATATTTTCTAAGTCCAAAAAGGGCACAACTATGATAAAATGATGAAACGCCCTGAAACTCGGACTTGTTCTGTAACTTATGATAATAAAAGAATGTACAAAACTTAAGTTGAATATTTTAAAGGGTTTGGGGAAACCACAGGTGGAACGGACAGACACAGGGCAAACCGATAGTCCCCTCCGGTGAAACCAGTAGGGTCCAATAAGAGGGTCAGCAGGGAACTGGAAAATGGTTGGTATAATTGGGAGACGGCTAAATGTAGTATAATTAATTGGCTTTGCATCATGTGTGGTGAAAAAGGACAGCACAAGTGTTCCTGTAGATTGTGTTCCAAGACCAAATGGAACCATGTTGGGTAATGACATTTCCAAAACCATAATTTCATGTTATATCCAATGAGGATGGATATTTCCCAACTTCATATGGTTGTTTCGACATATTCTGACTTGTGAAGTACTATTTTTTATTTATTAAACATGCATTTCATGTTTATGGTTTCTTTGACAAAAATGAATTTGGATTTGGTAAAACTATTTCAAGCCAAATTATCCAAATTGCCGACTTATAATTGCCAATTTTTCAACACATTATACTTTGTGAATCCTCCTTCAACCTTTTCCGAATGTGTCCCACCCTTTCTCCTTACATATAAGCATCATCTCCCCTTTTCCCATTTGACCTTTTGAAAGTGTATCCCTTCCACCACATCATTCCTACATGCAGACATAATATATGGCCTTTGAAATAAATAACACAATCATACAATTTTTTGATTTCACTGAGGGTTTTAAAGAGAAAATACTGTTCATCAATTCACCTGTAAACACAGGCATTAGCCCAAGCCAGCTCAAATGCCTTCCTCATCAAAAAGCCTCCGAATATCTTGTTGTGAATATTTCTTTCCTGTAAAGAAACAAGGTTAATAAATAAAGGCAGTAATTATCACCAGCAGCAACCGCAGGCTTGTTTTTCCAACTTGACGTCAAGCCATAGTGCAAGGCCAGATTAATCTTGCAAAACTACAAGGGAAGACGTGAAACAAGGAAATCTCTCACAGGTTACCTGTGGGTGGCAGATCATGAGGTTCTTCAGTTTTGTATTTTCCATCCACTGCGAGTTCTCGGGCAACACCCGCGCCTTGAAGGTCACGCTCCTGAAAGCAAAGCATCCACTTATGACATGAGGTGTGCTTGTTGCTTCATTCAAAGTGTGCTGCATAAATGGATTGAATAGACAGGATGTTGATGGAGGTATGCTAGCCGCCATGGGAAACAGGAGAAGCTGATGTTTTGGGCATTACCCCATTGTTGGAGCAAAAGAGGCTTTTTACTGCAAAAGGTTAAAGCCAAAAACGTCAGCTACTTTCTTCACACCACGGTTAGCATATTTGATCAAATTGCCTTTGCGAATAAGAGGAGGTGTGTGTGTGTGTGTGTGTGTGTGTGTGTGTGTGTGTGTGTGTGTGTGTGTGTGTGTGTGTGTGTGTGTGTGTGTGTGTGTGTGTGTGTAATTTATATGTCATGCATATGTGTGTGTATATTGTTGCGGTTTTGAGAACCCACACAGGTAACATCATTAAAGGTTAAAGGTTGCACCCCATAGATAGGCCACAAGCAACATGTAGGTCACCTTAGGACGTTAGTTATTTCATAGTATGTGTTTAGGATAAGGCCATATCCAATAGTTGCATCTGCGTTGTGTAAAACAAATAAGAGTAGGCCCCCCGTCCATTTTGCAGCCTCCCTCCAACCGACGCCATTGAGCGCTATCCTGTCTGCACCCCATTGCCCCTCGCAGTTTGTTACGCTTGCTTGCCAGCAGCGTTTGCTGCTCTTGCTCACTCAAACCAGCCCAAAGGCCACGAGGTAAGGCCCGAAAAGGGGGCGGAGCGCAAGGGTGGGGGTGTGGCCACGTCAAGCAGCCATCAAGGCGGAGCCGGTAAGCCCTCACCAGCCAATCAGGGCTGAGGCGACATCGCCTGACAGGGTGTGGCTGGACATTCCAGAGGGTTCACTGGGCGTGGCAATATAACCCTTCGCACGAGGCCCCCACCTCAGTTCTGAGAAGGGAGAGGCGCTCACAAAGTTCGTGTGCAGAGTTGAGTTATGAGGAGGGCAGTGACAAGTTACGAGCCTTGAACGGAGTTATGAGCCGGGGTCCTCTGTTGGAGACGAGACGTGAGTTCGCTTGTGCAGATGAGACGTGAGTTCGCTTGTGCAGATGAGACGTGAGTTCGCTTGTGCAGATGAGAAGGGAGAGGCGCTTGGTTCGTGTGCAGAGTTACGAGAGGGAGAGACGTGCGGTGACAAGCCTCGATTGATTGATTGCGCTTTACAAAGGGCTGGCGCGCGGCACGCATTGCAGAGGACTGCAGCGTTGATAAGGGAACGTCGTATTGTACCCTGTGATACCGGGCGCGTGAATAAAGGCGCCGGTACAAGTATTACATACGCCATATAATCGTCAACCGACCTTTCCCCGATATATAACTGTCCGCCTCGCGCCAACGCCACGCGGAGAGCTGCCTGACGTCTTCCACCATCTGCACGGTACGAGTCGGGGACCGGACGAGCTGTGGACGCCATCGTTTGACCCTCAACCCGACCATCTTCAAACCCCGTGTGAGTGAGTCTGAGAGTGAACGGCCCGTGTCCAGGGATAAGTATAAGACTGTATAAGGCTGCCCTGTGTACCTGCTTCTTCCTCTTCCCTGTACATTCTTTGTTTTCCTTCCTCTTCTTATTTGTACAAATTGCAATAAATCACCTGTTCTTCCTGGTTTCCTCTCAATTTGACCGTATCAGTCTTTTCCTCAATTGGGTAAGCGTGGCACGATTAAAACCGCTCGAATCGGGTTTAGTACCTGTTAACGGCCCGAATCGCGGCTCGCTTCGCTCGGCGTGTCCACTAACGCCGTGGTTCTGGTGGGGTTATTTCCTTGCTTCACAGTCGGTGTTAGTACTTAGGTAATAGGACTAATTCGACCAACAACCCTATTTAACACCGACCGGAAGGGACGCGATAGCCTCGGGATCGCGTCGGCCAGTAAAAGGACAAGGGGATTAATCCCCCCTTGATAAGGGGAAGGCCGACGTTTGGAGATCCGCAACAATATATCTAAATCTATATACTGTATATACTGTGTATACATATGTATATATATATATATATATATATATATATATATATATATATATATATACATATTTATATATATATACATATTTATATATACATACATATATATATATATATATATACATATATATATATATATATATATATATATATATATATATATATATATATATATATATACATATATATATATATATACATATTTATATATATATACATATTTATATATACATACATATATATATATATATATATACATATATATATATATATATATATATATATATATATATATATATATATATACATATATATATATATATTGTTATGGTTTTTAGAACCTTCACTTTGTAAAATAATAATTCTTGTAAATATCCCCCTTTGTAAAGGTTGCACCCTAGTTGGGTCATATTGCAACACGTAGGACACCATAGATTCTTCTTTAGTTATTTCATTAGTATGTGTTTCATGTAAGGATCTGTTTCCAATAGTTTGACTCTGCGTTGTATTAATCAAATAACCTAGGCCCCTTCAATTATCCCCAATCTCTCTCTCTCTCTCCAAAGTGCCAGTAGCCGTATTGCAGTGTTCGCTGCCTTTTTGGTTTGTTTGCTGGCCCCAAGCCGCCATTACGCACGCGGTCAGAGTGGGAGAAAAAGGGAGGAGCGGCCAGGAACCTAGGCGTGGCCCCATCAACGCGTCACGAGGGGAGGTACGAATGAACCCTCGCGGCCAATCCGGGCCGAGGCGTGTTCACCGGTAGGCGGAGCAAAGCGGACGCGGCTTGATACGCGAGGCTTGTCATAAAAGCGCGAGTGCAAGCCCTTTCACGGGGGAGAGCAGATGCGAGGCAGAGAGCAGATGCGGGGGGGATCGGCAGATGCGAGAGAACAGCGCAGAGGCGGCGAATACAAGAACATTACGCGGAGGATCGTTTGGGACGATCCTTTTGGATACGAACTGCCGCGGTTTGGAGAGCGTTCGGCACACTATACGTACGCGCATTCCAGCCCCTCGCATTTGTAAGGTCCGGTTGAGCGCCAACGACGCCAGCTGCCTGCCATTCTTCGCGGCGGACCCGGACCCTGGAACCATCTGCCTGGACCTTCCTCCCTTACCAGCTACCATTCCGTGCGAGTCTGTTTGCATTGTCATGGGCGTGTTATATAAGAGTGTATAAGGTTGCCCTATGTCCTTTTGTTTCCTCTTCTTGTATATTCCCTTCTTTCGTTTCCTCTTTTAGATAGTAAATAAATCATATTTGTTCTTCCTTCACCCTTCTTATTCTTTGGTTCCTCTCATCCGGTCGCTTTAGTCTTTTCCCCATTGAATATCGGTGGCACGATATAGGAACCGCTCAGAATTGGGTTAGTCTTTTTGCTAACGGCTCGGGCCTCGGATTGCTAAACCGCTCGGCAATCTTCCATCTGGTCCGTGGCTCGAGCAGGAGTATCGTCCTGCTTTGCGGAGAGGTTGGCGAAGGTATCTAGGACTCCATTGACCAGTCACCCTGGTCAACCTCAACCCCGCAAAGGAGTGCAATATTTTCTATGACTCGGACGGCCAGCTTAAAAGACGAGGGGATTAAACCCCCCTCGGTAAGGGGAGTGCCGTAAACCGAGATCCGCAACAATATATATATATGTATATAGGTATGTATGTATGTATGCATGCGTGTATGTATACAGGGTGAGCCAGAAATATGGTCATTTTTGAAATTCGTGTGAAGGAAATAAAAAATTGTATTTCAAAATAAATTAATTCATGATATTGAAGTATATAACATGCATTTTTATTATTTTTTACCGATTTAGTTTTATTTTTTGCAGGCAGAACACTTGAGTGACCAAGTGGAACTGGTCGGGTGAAGAACGCGTTTTCGCTGTTAAAGCTTTTTACAAGAATAATGACAGTGCAACTGCTGCACAACGTCAATTCAAACTCCATTTCAATGTTCAACGTCATGGAAATGTGCCGTCTGTTCGTACTATCAAGTTATGGGTTTAGAAGTTTGAGAGGACCGGTTCAACTCAAAGTCACAGTGTGGTGTGCACTTTCGTCGTTCGGCATCATAGGGCCTTACTTCTTTGAGAACGATAACGGAAATGCCGTCACTGTCACTGCAGCTCGATATACTGATATGGTTTCTAACTTTTGATATGGTTTTCTAACTTTTCTAACTTTTTCTGCCATCTGCTTGGAAATCAGCCAACATCACCGCTTTGCACAAAAAAGGTGCAAAAACAGATCCTAGCAACTACAGACCAATCAGCCTTCTCCCAATTATCAGCAAAGTCATGGAATCCATCATTGCTTCAGATATGAAATCTTTCCTCTTCTCCAATGGCTTGATCTCTGATCATCAATTTGGTTTCAGACCTGACCACTCTACTCTGGACATGCTGC
>NC_136269.1:103202206-103217206 GCF_964187855.1 Myxine glutinosa | reverse complement strand
GTTTGGGGACGGGAGAGTGGAGTGATGCCGCAGAGGGCGTGACCTGGGCGAGCCGGCGAGTTGGGAGGCTTTTTATTGGCTGAGGAGAGCGCCAATGTGACGTCATCGGCCAGAGATATTATCGACGGTCGGACGCCTTTTGGGAGAGTTGGCACTGAGAGTTGGCACTGAGGAGTTGGCACTGGGAGTTGGCACTGGGAGTTGGCACTGGGAGTTGGCACTGGGAGTTGGCACTGGGAGTTGGCACTGGGAGTTGGCACTGGGAGTTGGCACTGGGAGTTGGCACTGAGAGTTGGCACTGAGAGTTGGCACTGAGAGTTGGCACTGAGAGTTGGCACTGAGGAGTTGGCACTGAGGAGTTGGCAGCTGGCACTTGGCACTTGGCAGTTGGCTGCCAGCACTCCCGCGCCAGCACTCCCGCAGAGAGTCAAGTCAAGTGGAGTCGTTTGCTTTGTGCAGCCCTGCGTGGGACCTTTGGAGCAAGGGAGCGCGTGGTGTGGGTGTGCCGTTGAACCGACGAGGCCTGGTGGTGCTCGGGGCCGTGGAACTTGGAGCGAGGCGTGCCGTGGGACGAAAGGAGCCGGGTGTTGGACGGCGGCCACCAAGACGACGAGGACGAGATAAGGCCGTACCCGCGAATACACTTTGCATAAAACTAAAAGACGTGTTATTTTCGTATTCATCTCCCTCGTATCGTGTTTGATATCTGTTGTGTGTGGGATCCCAATTTAGGCTTCTTATTAGTTATTAGTATTACCGGCGCGTGCTTTTTCACTGTCTACTTTTCATTAATAAATCCTTGTATTATTTTCTGTATATATCTGAACGCAGTTTCCTGGGTGTTTCATTTTAATAGATAAGGCTGCGGAGCTTGCTGTGTCCGCCATTCCGTGCGTTTAACTTTGTGTTGATTTGGAATCCGCCATTGAGTTTTCGCCTCGGGAGTGTAAAGCCTCGCAATCGGCCATCCACAACTGTGGTGTTAATCGTGGTTGCGTAACAAGTGGTGTCAGGAGTGTAGGATTCGAACCCGTCGGACAATTTTTTTTTTGTCCGCGGCGAGACATCGACACGGTCGGGCGTGCATTGCGCCCGACGTTCGAACGCAAAATTTTTATAGTCGAGGCGGAGAAATTTAATAATCAATTGGGCATACGGAGCGCGATATCGCGTCTTCGTCAAATTTAAATTGTGTTACTGGAATTAGAAGAAATACGCGCGCGGGAAACAATCTTCCGGAAGGCGGATGTCGGAGATGGACGAAATGGAGGTACGCAGCGAGGCCTCCGTCAGCGTCGGGAGTGAGCCGGAAATAGGGGAATTAGATGTCGAGGTGAGCCTTGGAACCTCCCCCGTCCCGAGCACCAACTTATCCCCCTCCCCCACCGGGGAGTCGGGAGCAGTAGGAACGGCCCCGACAACCGACCAGATGTTGGGTCAATTGCTTCGAAAAATGGAAGGGATGGAAAATGACATTAAAAAAAATATGGGAGACATGAACGCACAGGGTGAGCGAAACCTTGCAGAAATTCGGGGAATAAATGATAAAATTGACGGGCTGGAAAATAAAATGGAGTCGCAGGGGAAGGAATGGAGGGAAGGACTGAAGGACATGAGTGACCAAATTAATGGATTGAAAGGGGAAATGAATGCTCAGAACGAGCAATTGGAGAACAAAATTAATGCCCAAACAAAAAACATGGAGGGGCAAATGGATAGATTAAAGGAGGGTTTGAAAGAACAGATCGAAGGGATGGAAGCTAAATTGGGAATGGGAGAGAGTACGACCCATGCAGATGTGCATGTTGCTCACGAGCAGGGAATTGCACCGGGAATGGCAATTGTGGCAAATGTACAGGTGAGCGGGGAATGTCCACAGGTAGATGGAGAGACTGCAGGTGTACAGGTAGATGGGGAATGCCTGCAGGTAAACGTGGAGTGTCCACAGGTGAGCGGGGAGTGCCCACAGGTGAAGGGGGAAGGAAATTTGGAATGTGAGAGTTGTAATGGGGAATGTTTCCCACATTCTGGCCTGGTTGTTTATCGGGACCGTGTGGATGAATTTGGAATTGTGCAGCACCAGGGCGGTGGTGCGGAGCAAGAGGGGGTAGAGTTTTTGGGGGTCCGTGCAATGGAGCCGGACCAGGTATTTATTGGGGATATTGATCAAAGCCTGGCGGGGCCAGGAATGATTTGTGGAAATGATGAGGATGAGGATGATTCGATCCAGCGGCTGGAGACCTGTGACAGTCCCATGGAGGTAGAGCTTGTCCAGGCCCAAAGGAGTCTGGGGGAAGAGGTGAGTTGGTCCAAGGAGGTGGTTGGAATGACCGAGGGGACGCTCACCGTACACTGCTATTTGGAAACAGAGGCTCCAAAATTGGACAACCATTTGGGGGAGTGTGTTGGCTCCGGGCTGGATTTGGATCTTGGAGGATTGGGAGATAGAGCTTCTGGAGATTTGGTCCCTTTAGGGAATTTGGATCAACTGCAGGGAGGGGCAGAACAACCGGTGGTAGAGGTTGTTCCCTGCAGCTGCGGTTTGGCAGTGGGAATGAAAATTTGTAAAATAAAATTTAAAATAAAATTACAATGGGAACTTGATTTGGAGCAGCCATGGTTGGGATTGGTCCCCGGGCTGCGGGATCTGGACATGGAGAGGTCATGGGTGATGGCCTCGGGCAAAAGTTGCCCCTTTCAAAATTTGGGTATGCCAGCCAGCTGGGGGGCTGTGATGGCGAGATTTGGACGTGGGGTCCAGCCTTGGGTGTCGAGGTACGACCTGAGTCCCACGGGGGGTCTGGTGGAGTGTGGCGTCCCTTGTCCGTCGGGGCGCCGTCCGAGCTGGTGGCTCGGGCCGGCAGGGTCACCGGACCCTGGTGGGGGTTAAGACCTCCAGAGGGGTCCGAGGTGGTTTCTCAAGCCTGGGTTGGCATTTATTGAGGACCACTAGGGGGAGGTGTTGTGGGTCGCGCTTTGGTGGTGGCACCGCAGATGGCCAGCTTGGGCCTGATGTAGTGATCACCCGGGCATGCGACCTGACACCCTCTCCCTGAGACTTTGGGACAACTGGCATGTGATGACCTGCCATGCCGTGTTGGTCGATGGACGCGGGTCAAACCGAATGGACAGGGATGGAGATAGCCTGCCGGACAACCATTGGGGCATCTGTGGAACGTGATGGTGTGAGTGACCTTCCACAGATGCTCCGTTATGATTTATGGACTCTTGGGTTGGGAAGAGAGCCATGGGGATGTGAATCGGGAGATGTGTAACGAGCCGAGCATATGGGCCATGCTCGGCTGGCATGTGTATGGCAAAGCATCCTTCTTTGGTGAGGTTAGTGAAATGTGACAAATGGTTGGGCATGGGTAATCTGTGGGTTAGATGCAAATTTAAGGGTGGATTTTGAAATGTCATGATTGACACTGTACAGTGACGCCATTATTGATCCAGGTGTGCAGACCAAAGTGTTGGAGGCTGTGATGAAATTAATAGGGTAGCAAGTCACAGCTTTCAACTGGTTGCGGGGGCAACTGTGCTGATATTTGGGACGCGGGATGATGGGGATGTAGTTGTGTAGCCTGGGGGTCAACGTGGTGCTGTGCGTGTCCGAGGTGTGTGGACCATGTCTTCTGGGTGGGTCTCCTGGTGGAGCATGGCTGTTGACTGGACCTTGGTGTGGTCAAGTGTGGGTGAGCACTGGGGGGCTGCAGTTCTGTAGTCGGACTGGGGGATGATGGGGAGGTGCAGGGGACGTGGCTGTAGGGATGCCACGCACTGCGACCGTGCCCCCCAGGGCCGAGGTTGTGTGTGCAGTAGTGTGTGTTGTGGCAGCAAGTGCTCACCACATTGGCCAGCTGGAGCTGCTGCAGCTGTGTTCCTCGCAGGGGGGCCGAAGGATGGATGGTGGGTCGCGCCCTTATGGACACTCATGGGCCATGTTGGCGTTTTGACTGCTCACCTTGCCCCGGTGACCCTTGCACGGTAGAGGTGCAGAGCTGTCGTGGCCACAGGTAGTTGTGTAGCGAGGATCACGTTGGATGCGGATCCACATACCTGCCAGTGTAGTGGGGACAAAAGAGAAATTTGGGAGTATTTGGTAGGCCCAATGTGAAATTTTGGGATTTTGAGGGTGGATGACACTCTTGAACCCGACCAACCTGCAACTACCTGCACTTGAGGTGAGTGTTTTAAGGAGTACTGTCCCCGGCTTCAGGACTTGCTTTGGGAAATTGGGGACATGTAATTTGGAGTTGGGAGGCGGGTGAGAGTGATGACATGGCCGGTGAGGGGATGGAATGGGAGCCACACAGTGTCTTGTGGGTGGCGTATGTTTTTGTGTTGTGGTTCTGTGTTTTGATGTGGTTGTGAGAATGGAACCTGGAGAGTGAGTGATGATTATTGGAGATAATGAAGGGTGATAATTGTGCTTTTTGGAAATGTGCTAATGGAAATGTGTAAGGATTCAATGATTCGAACTGTGAATGGGATTTCACATTGGCAGGCCATGGCAAGCCTTGTAACACCTTTTACACCAAGAATTGTACTGAATTGTGCTGAGTTGTGTGGAGAATTGAATGGCAGCGGGGGAGGAAGTGTGTTTTGGGGTCTTGTGGGTGGGGAAGGTGTGTGTGTCCGCAGGTACAGAGCAAGCTCTGAGGAGCGATGCCTGCGGGCCCCCCTCTGCGGCAATTACCCCTGGCAGCCGGTGGTAACTGGAAATTGGAGCTCGTCGGTGGAGGGTCTGGTTGGGCGCCGCGGGGTGAGGAAGTCCCCCGGCGACCCGTGTTGCTGCGCGGAAGCAGGAGGCAAAGGAGCCTGGTGTGTGTGGAGACCCTCACCGGCGAGGTAACGGCGGAAAGGGGCTGTTGGGCTGTCACGGGGCCAAGAGGTAAAGGGGGGGGGGGGGGGGCAATGAACTTGTAAGTCGGTTGACTTGTTTTTGGGACTGCGGGCACCACAGCCTGATGCGCCCCCACCATCTTTTTGTGCGGTACCTCCCCGCTGCCTAGTTGAGGAATGCACAAACATGCGAATGACATCAATGCCATGGTCCTGCAGGGGGGGTGTATTGAGAAGAACCTTATTGATTTTTGAAATGCCTTGATGACCCATGGAATGAGAATGAGTGGTTAAGGGGTTGTGTTGTACGAAGGTGGGCGAAATCCACCGAGCCATGTCACTCACCTGTAACATCTGGACAGGGCCCGTGGAAATTTAGGGGGATGCATTGGGGATGGCCCCGCAGGTAAGGTTGTGTCTTGTGGCATCCACCGGGGGACGCGGTCTGTAGATTGGGGTCGGTACAAATGTTTATCGAGTTTTTGGAATTTTCTGGTTATGGTTAAGTTTTGTGGTTAAGTTAGTGTTGCGGGTTGTTTGTTTCCTCCCTCCACAGGAGCGATGGAATGAAGATCAATGTACCTACTTGCATGATGGTTAAGGGGTTTAGCATGTTAAGGAAGTGTAGGTAGGTAGTCCGACTCACTTCCCACAGCCCTTCCTGATTTATTTCATAGGTTAATTAAGTATGTGACAGAAAGTGTTAAGGCTGGAATGGTAGCGCCTGCGGTGAACCTTGCAGGAGCTACGGTTCCAGGGGGGGGGGGGGGGGGGGCTGTGTTATGAATTTTGGTAGAGCAACATCTAGAGCGAGGTAGATCTGATAGGTAGGTATTCGACTGTCGTGACAGGGACTCTACATGTAATAAGTTCTTGATGTTTAGGCGTTTGTCGGGGTAATATGTACGATTGTGGATCTACCTGGAGATTCGGGTGTTAAATAGTGAGGGATTAAAGGTAACGCCCCTGTGAGTTTCACCTAGTAGTCAAACCTTTGTCCATTATGGCACTCCAAACCACATAAACATTAGTTAGGTCCTTAGCGCAACATTAAATAATTCCTTTCCCTGACAATGACTTCGGAACAAACGGACAGGAAACCAGGCCAAAACCACCGCCACAATTGGCCGCCACCGTTTACACCTCCAAGGCCTACAAACCTCGCCTGGCACGTGTTATAACACAAGGACCGCGGGGGTCGGGGACAGGAGAGTGGAGTGATGCCGCAGAGGGCGTGACCTGGGCGAGCCGGCGAGTTGGGAGGCTTTTTATTGGCTGAGGAGTGCGCCAATGTGACGTCATCGGCCAGAGATATTATCGACGGTCGGACGCCTTTTGGGAGAGTTGGCACTGAGAGTTGGCACTGAGGAGTTGGCACTGGGAGTTGGCACTGGGAGTTGGCACTGGGAGTTGGCACTGAGAGTTGGCACTGAGAGTTGGCACTGAGAGTTGGCACTGAGAGTTGGCACTGAGAGTTGGCACTGAGAGTTGGCACTGAGAGTTGGCACTGAGGAGTTGGCACTGAGGAGTTGGCACTGAGGAGTTGGCAGCTGGCACTTGGCACTTGGCAGTTGGCTGCCAGCACTCCCGCAGAGAGTCGAGTCAAGTGGAGTCGTTTGCTTTGTGCAGCCCTGCGTGGGACCTTTGGAGCAAGGGAGCTCGTGGTGTGGGTGTGCCGTTGAACCGACGAGGCCTGGTGGTGCTCGGGGCCGTGGAACTTGGAGCGAGGCGTGCCGCGGGACGAAAGGAGCCGGGTGTTGGACGGCGGCCACCAAGACGACAAGGACGAGATAAGGCCGTACCCGCGAATACACTTTGCATAAAACTAAAAGACGTGTTATTTTCGTATTCATCTCCCTCGTATCGTGTTTGATATCTGTTGTGTGTGGGATCCCAATTTAGGCTTCTTATTAGTTATTAGTATTACCGGCGCGTGCTTTTTCACTGTCTACTTTTCATTAATAAATCCTTGTATTATTTTCTGTATATATCTGAACGCAGTTTCCTGGGTGTTTCATTTTAATAGATAAGGCTGCGGAGCTTGCTGTGTCCGCCATTCCGCGCGTTTAACTTTGTGTTGATTTGGAATCCGCCATTGAGTTTTCGCCTCAGGAGTGTAAAGCCTCACAATCGGCCATCCGCAACTGTGGTGTTAATCGCGGTTGCGTAACAATATATATATATATATATACATACATATATATATATATATATATATATATATATATATATATATATATATATATATATATATATATTGTTGCGGATATGAGGATTGAGTTTTTTTTTTGATTGTGTTGTATTGTATACCAATTGTTGTGAATATTGCTTTAGTCTGGACCCTCCTGCCTCCAGTGTTGTATAAATGTCAAAGGGCGTTCCCATAGTTAGTTCAATAAAGCATACATGAAGGACACTATAATATCCCTGTTCAGTAGTTTATTTCCTTATTCTGTGTATTAGGTTAAGGCTTTGTCTTCCATTAAAATGACACTCCATTGCACCAAGTGAAATAAGATAGATTCCCTTCATTCTTCATTCCCATTCCCAAAAACCTCCATTTCCCCTTTCGTCAAGGCCAAGCCTCAATTTGCCAATTACATCCCCTCCAAAACCACCATTGAACATGAGCTCGGGTCGGGGAAGAAAGGCGTGCCCGCCCGTCCTCATCAAGGGCGGAGCCAGAGGGTCGCGCGACCAACTATGGCCGAGGTGAGCACACCGATGGGCGTGTCCTGAAGGCCGGCGGCTTAATCGCCGGAGGCGCTATAAAGGCGCGCGCGCAAGAAGTTGTGGGGGTCAGTGGTTGCGTTGAGTGGTCAGTGGTTGCGTTGAGTGGTCAGTGGTTGCATTGGGTTGTCGATGGTGAGGAGTGGTCGGACCAAGAAAGAGAAAGAGTTGTTGGACAAAGAGAACATAGAGAACATCCAAGGAGATCATCATCCAGGGAAGCACAAAGCCTGTTGTAGTCCTGGCAAAGCACGCGACGTCCACAGCAGCAGCAGCAGCGGCGGCCACAGCAGCAACAACACTCAACAGCCGCTTGGGGCTTGGACGGCGGTTTTGAGCAGGGCCGCGAAGGAACGGCGGCTGCTAAACGCGCCGATCGTGCTGCAGGACCCCTTGGACCGGCCTCCCCCCCCCCTCAAAGCCATCCACCTCCGCCATTCCTATCATCATTCCCCATGTGAGTCGTCTTCGTTTGTTCTGTCCTGGGTATTAATTAAGTCTGTTTAGGTAAGCTAGCGATTTTCACTGTGTCTCTAAAATCTTCTGTATATTATTTTATTATCTTTCCTTCTCCTTGGTTTTTTTGAGCCTGTACATAGTAAATAAATTATAGTAGTATTTTCAACTTTTTTTTTCGTCTTCTTCTTCTTCTTCTTCACATCCGTGTCGCTTTTGTCTTTTCCATATTGAATATCTGTGGCGCGATCCGGCCAACGTTCGGGGATCGGGTTAATCAGGGTAACTGTTAGGCCGCGGTGCCATCCGCTCGGCAAACCAACATCCTTAACCGCGGGCCGTAACAATATATATATATATATATATATATATATATATATATATATATATATATATATATATATATATATATACTGTATATATATATATATATATATATATATATATATATATATTGTTGCGAATATGGAATTTGGCCTCCATATCCGCTTGTAAATATTCCCCTATTTTCTCCGATACTCCCCAACTCTCCCTTACCCCATTCCCTAGTCCCATTGTCTGTAAACAACACCCATTAGAGCCGATCTTCCCCTTCATCCCCCCATTAAATGTCGTGCCCAGGTCCCCCGCACCACACGTAGACAATTATAGGACATCTTGCTAGTTATTCTTAATCTATGTCAGTTAAGGACTTGTTTCCATTAATTATGACTCTTCGTTGCACCAGAATGTGATTATATGGCACCTGTTAGGAAGTTTAGGACCTCCCCATACCTCTCCGCATCTCTTCCCCATGAAGAAGCGCCAACTACAACAACAACAACAAAAGAGGGGGGCGGCGCGGTGACGGCATGGGGAGTGGGCGTCCTCCTTCCGGCTCGGTTAGCCACCATTGACCACGCGCTCCACGGGGTTACCACGAAGGGGCTCCCTGTCGGCCCCTCGTCAAGGGCGGAGCCGGTAACCCCCGCACCCAATGAGAAGCCATGGGCCGATGCCATCTGGGGCGGCGCTAACGAGCCGAGGGCGTGTCACTCCCCGCCGGATATACGCGGCCCCGCGCCGGATGTGACGGGAGATGCGCCCCGAGCTTGGAAGGAAAAGACGCCACCCTCCCGAGCGCTGAGCGACCTCCCCAGCTTGAGACCAAAGTCGCGACCCACAAGCGCTGTGATACCTTCACGCATCTCTGGACACCACCGTACGTGATTCTGTCCCTGAGCCAGGTGCACCTGAGCCATCGCGACCTGCCTCCCCTTTTCATCAACCCCCGTGTGAGTCAGCATTTTGTCCCGTGTGTCTGTCGTCTGTCCGGGGATAATATAAGAGTGTGTCTAAGTGCCTGTCTTCCTGTAATATACCTCTAGCCCCTGTAATCTAACCTTTTTCCGTACGAATATACTTGAGAATCGAAACCCTGGTGTCGTATTGTGTCATTATAACCCAGCCGGGTGTCTTCTCTTTCCTATTGAGCCAGCGTAGCGCGATTAGTTAACATTCGGGCACAATCGGGTAACTTGTACGGATACGGCGGCCATCCCGCTCGGCCCACCATACCATCAAAGTCGTATCTGTAACAATTGGTGTCGGGAGTGAGATTCGAGGCCCGACCAAATTTTGAAGAAAAAAAAAAAAAAACGAATAGAGGAAAAAAAAAAATTTGGTCAAAATTTGGAGCGGCCGAAATTTGTTTTGTTTTACGAAACTCGAATTTTGCAAGTCGCGCTATGGCGGATCAAGACGGCTGGGGTCCGGTTAGGGAGAGTGAAGCAGGGTCGGTCCAGGACCAAATTGAGGGACATGAGGGACATGAGGAGAGCGAAACAGCGGGGGTAGCAGATTCGCAAAATAGCGTCGTCACGCACGAGGTAACGGGCGCGCGAAATGGCGCCTCGCAAGTAGCTACGGCGGCCGCACCCGCTGCACAAGTGGGAGGGATGGCCCAAATGCAGGCCCTCATGGAGCAATTTATGGCGCAAATGCAGGCGTCCCTCAACCTGCAGAAGGACGATATGAGGGCTAATAGTGAGCAAATGAGGGCTGATAGTAAGCGATTGGGTGAGCGATTGGAGGACCAAATGGGGGTAATGGGGAACCGGATGGATGCTCAGGGTGAGCGATTGGAGGGCCAAATGAGGGTTGATAGTGGGCGATTAGAGGGCCAAATGAGGGGTACCGGTGAGGGATTAGAAAAGAAATTTGAGGGGTTAGACAACGGGATAAAAGAGGTGAAACATGGGTTAGAGGGGGTAGAAAACAGAATGGCCGCTCAAGAGAATCAAATAGAGGGAGTGAAAAATGGGTTAGAGGGGTTAGAAAACAGTATGGAAGGCAAATTGAGGGACATGAGGGACCAAGCGGAAAGGGAAGTTAAACAAATGGAGCAGCAGATAGAGGGGGTCAGAATGGGGGTAGAAACCAAACTGGATGCTCACAGGGAGGAAATGGAGCAGATGAGGGTGGCATCTGGGCAGGAGATGCAAGTGATGGGAGAGGAGATCAGAAGAGGAGTGAGTGAGGAGGTCGGAGGAGTGCGCGAGGAGGTGAGGCACTGTAAGGAGCACATGGAGAAGGAGGTGAGAAAGGGGACTGTAAAGTTACAGGGGGGCATAGAGGTCCTGACGCAGGAGGTGGAACAGCTGACGGAGGGACAAAAAGAACTAACGGAGCAGGTTCAAAGGAACACTGCGGCATTAGGAGGGTTAAAAGTGACACAGAAAGAACTAAAAGACGACTTAATAGCGACAAAGAGGGAATGTCAGATGGTACGTGAGGGACTGACAACAAGGCTGGACGAGGTGATAGAGGTAATGGAGACGAAGGACCGACAGGTAAGGACGCACATGGAAACGGTCAAGGTAGCCTTGGAGGACGAGCTTGAGGAGACATACCAGGGAATAAAAGAAGTGAAGCACAAATTAGAAGAAGTGGAAGAAGGGATGAGCGAAATTAAGAAGCGACGGAGAGGGGATAAGAAAGAGATAAAAGAGGAGATAAAAGAATTGGTCCAAAGTCTGTGTTTGGATCGTGATGATGTGCTCATTAACCGGATGAGGGATTCGCAGGTGATGGAGGAGAAGCGAAGAGGAAGAGGACCCGGTGTAAGTGGTGACCAATATGGTCGTGCGTATGATGCGCCAGGGGATTTAAGGAGCTTGGGGGTCGAGATGGACCCGGGTGTTCGTGAGAGGCCGTTGGTGAAGTGTGCGACAGGTCTGGTGTGCGAAAAAGGAGGTGTGCGAGAAAATCCGACTCTGGGGTGTGTGAGGAAAAAGTGCGTGCCAAGGAGTGAGTGTGCTGGCGAGAGTGAGTCGGTCGTAGCGCGTGTGCGAGGGAGCACGTGGAAGCGCGGTGTGGTGAGTGTTACAGAGGGTGTAACGGGAGAGTGTGCGCGAGAAAGGTGTGTGACGGACAGGTGCATGAGGAAAGAGTGCGCTGTCAGAAGTAAGGAAGAGTGTCCACCTGTGGTGAGTGTTACAGAGGGTGTAACGGGAGAGTGTGCGCGAGAAAGGTGTGTGACGGACAGGTGCATGGGGAAAGAGTGTGCTGTCAAGAGTAAGGGTGAGTGCGCTGTCAGGAATGGAGGTGAAAGTAGTGAGAGTGACATGGAGCGTGAGTTAGTTGTGACAGGTGAGCGAGGATGTACCCCTGGGATGGAAGGATGCACACCTGGAATGGTAGAGCGTGAGTGGGAATGCACGCTGGAGTTGGTGGTGAGGCACGTGGTTGGGTGTGCGAATGAGAGCACACCTGTGATTGTCACAGAGGAGGTGACCGAGGAGGGGGCGCGAAGCGGTGTTTTGGTGAGGTGTGCTACGAACGAATGTGTGCCAAAATGTTCGGTGGTCAGGTGTGTGACCAAGGCTGTGAGTGGAATGGGTGTACCTGGGTGTGTAAGGAAAGGTACGAGGAGCATGGGCACGGCTGGGTGTGTGAGCAAGGAACGGGCTGCGGGGTGTAAGCGTCCAGGTGAAGCATCGACGTTAGACGGGATAGAGTTTAGAACGACTTATAGCCGAATCGGGCCCTCGGTGCGTGCTGGGCCTCGCTTTGAACGGCCGCGTCCGTGCTCCACTAGGCGGAGCGGGCAGCTGGATAGGAAGGGTCGTTATGGCGACCACTTTTTGTTGAGACGTGCCGGCAGGTCGAGATCGGGACATTGGATGGCTCCACGCCGAGGTGATGCGTGGGATCTCGGCCCGGGTAAGCCCCCGTCCCTGCACCGAGTGCCGGACGCATCCAGCCGCTGGCACAAAACAACCAGCATCCATTGCTTGGCTTTACGAAGCCGGGTTTTGGACAGGGATTGGCGCACCGAGAGGTATTAGTGAGAGGACTGGGGGATTGAGGAGCGATAGGCCCGGTGGGAGAGGGTGGCATCCCTGCCACCTTTCCCATGTGAGGGGGGCAAAGGAGCAATAGCTTATGGGGTGTATGGCAGTGAAAACTAGCCCGGGTGGGTTAGGATATGGTGTGTAGGGATCTAGCGAAGATGACATTAGGTAACGTTAAGTTTAGTTAGTGACTGATACCTGTAGTGGGGACGCAGGTAGATTAGTATGGATGATAATGACGTGGGAGCGCAATAGTTTAAAGGGACGACTGGGAAGCGCAAGTTTCAGAAGGGAGTAGTTAGCTGAGATGATGCCGTGTGAGTGAGAATTGAACAGGTGTGATTGCACAGGTGTGCAACTGGACAGGTGTGATTGCACAGGTGTGCAACTGGACAGGTGTGTGGAGCAGTGTATGAGTAGTGAGTGAGTGGATCAGCGCGAATGCGCTTGGGGAGAGAAGGGTGCAGGTGGCACCAGGTGTGAGAGCACAGGTGTGCAGGTACAGGTGTGTGGAGAGAGTTGGAGTGAGTGGTACGGAGTGGTGTGCATGGTGCGAAGGTGTGGATGGGGGAAGAGTGGACCCCTTTCACGAGCACCCGGGGCGGGTAGTGTAAGTGTTAGGTAGAGGGTGCAGGTAAATTGTGGTTGGATATTGGCATTTGTGGTGCGGTTGCAGAATGGTGTTGTGAATGGGTGCATTAGTGTTGTGGAAATGGCTGGGCGTGTAGCCTGTTAGTGTGTGTAGTTGGTTGGGCACTCCACCACTGTGAGGATGTCGGCCAGGTGAGGCCGCAGGTGGGCTCTGGGAGCCGGTAGTTGTGAGTGGGTGCCTGAGGATCCCGGGTGTGGATCGGGCAGCCCAGTGCCAGAGAGGGCACGGAGTGGGGAGAGAGCCAGAGGGCCTTCCCCAGGTAGTTAGGTTAGGGTGAGGAGCAGGTAAGCTCGGAGGCAACTGCAGTGGTGGAGGTGTGCAGGTGGGTAGACCCACTGGGAGAGGTACACGCCGCAGCCCAGAAATTGTGCGAGGGCACCGGGAGATGAATCGGGGGAGTGAGACCCCAAATTGAAGAGCACCACAGTTTGGCCAATGGGAATTGGTTTTTAGAACCCATAGTGTAAGAGGGCCAATGGTTTGGCCGGAGAAAGCCCCCGGGTAGTGTAAAGTTGTTAAAGTCATTTAGGAGATAGTTAGGATTGATGAACCTGTCGCACCATACGCAGCCACTTGCCTGTGGTGATGATGATGACTCCACACCTGTGTTTTCTTTGTTTGTTGCAGGAAATGAGATTGCTGTGAGGATTTGTGAGACGCATCACGACGTGGATGAGACATTGGGGTGATTCCATCTCTCCCTCCCTAGGAGGGACTGATGATGAATTGGTGATGGCAAATTTTGATGTTCAGTTGGAGATGGCAAATTTTGATGAGAGTTGAAAATGGCAAATTTGATTGGTTAGGAGGGAGAGAAGACGAATTTGGTATATGGGAGGAACGGGGAAGACAGTAGGGATGTTTGTTGATTTGTAAAGTAGATGTTTATGAGTAGTGTTGTGTCGTGTGGATGCAGTAAGGGGTAAGGGAGGGGCCATGTAGGTTACCTGGTGGGGGGGGGGCGTACGATAGGAACGTACCTGTCTCACCTGGTTCCCATGTGCCCCCAGTGTGCATTACCTTACATTGCGTGCACTTTTGCGCCCTTACCACCTTACTCACTTGTCTGCTTCTTTTGTCTCCCACCTCCGAGGATCTGGCTTTGGGGTAGAGAGAGAGGAGAGAGAGGTGCTGGCGACGCAGTTGTGGGCCTGCACTTTCGCTGTTCGCTGCCTGGATCGGTACACCATATGGACCGCAATGTTTGTGGCCACCCACAATGGACCGCAGTTCTTTTGCGGCCAAGCACCACCCGTGGAAGGACCAATGGGTCAACGTGGCACCTATGCCATACAGGTGAACCACTTTTAGTTACCACCAAGTGCACCACAAGAAGAGCAAGAGACACCTGCAGGGTTAGGGGTTGTTGAAGTTATTTTTATTCCAATGAACAATGGTGACTGCACCGATTGGTGGTGGGGTGGTGCTTTTGATGCTGGGAAAGGGTGCTCTGCACGTTATTAAAGGGCCGTCGGCCACAGAGCACTCGTGGGTTGGTGTATCGATGTTGGCAAGCGCGCTCTCTCTATGCATAACATCTGCATGTGTTCCTCCAAAAACAGGTCCTGGATCGTAGTGTAAATAGCAGCGTAGTCTTGTAAATAATGCTCCCTACCGGCTGTATGTTTAGTTTGAGAATTCTTTCCGGATTCGGTTATCCTGTGGGTGTGTTTCTGTGAGGAGAAGGGTGCAACGTCGCAGGGGGACATATTTACTCATTTGTGAATATCTGTAAAACTGTCGCACTCAGGGTAGAGTTAATAGTAGAGGGAACTACATTGCGTGCCACACTAAAGTAGGTAAAAATTTATCGGGTCGGGACGCCCCGAGGGTAGAGAAGGGTGCAATGTTGCGAATATGGAATTTGGCCTCCATATCCGCTTGTAAATATTCCCCTATTTTCTCCGATACTCCCCAACTCTCCCTTACCCCATTCCCTAGTCCCATTGTCTGTAAACAACACCCATTAGAGCCGATCTTCCC
>NC_136269.1:103142206-103197206 GCF_964187855.1 Myxine glutinosa | reverse complement strand
ATCTCAATTTATTTGCTTCTTAATGGAATTGTGATTGTTCTATGGCTCTCCCGTCCTATCAAATGCCACATCATCCCAGCACTCATCCCTTACAGGTATATCCACAAGTATTTCTTTTTTTTAATCCGTATCATAGACAATGAGAATGTCATTAGCGAACTTGACTAACACGAGAAAGTATCGTGAAGGAAAAATCAGTGTATTGTCATTGCAAATTATTACGTAAAGTCAAAGTTTGAACTGTAAACAAGATGGACTTATTGGAAGAAACAGCACATGCAAAAAAGTTTAGTTATCCATTAGCCTAACGTTGAAAGTAAGAGCCAATTTCATGGAACCAGGAGAACAAAACAATCATGATGAGGCCAAAATAATTCTGATTGGTTCCTCACAATCAAGCCATTTATTTAATGTTTCACTCCAAGTCATAGTGTTGCTGATATAATTATTTTTAAAACACCCAAGCAATTGGATACATCTCATGGCTGAGACAATGCTGGTTGTTAGTTCAATCACAGGTATAACTAGAACAGCACTCGGTAGAGCACATACCCTCCGCCAAGCTGAACAGTTTCTGATTTGTATCCCACCGATAGGCCAGATCTGGATTTGGACCTGAAACAAAATCTAATCGGCTTGTTCTTGACTTATTGTCGCCTAACCAACTCATCCCCCAAGTTTAGTCATAACTCGTCCACATCATTTTTAAATATGTTATTTATTGCTTTTCGTCTGATATCTCAATGGTGGGAAATCACTTAAAATTTAAATAATTCTCTGTCCAGATCCGGATTCGAATATTCATCAAAATTGAATCAATTCTTCCTTGTCACACACCCAACCTCTCCACCAAGTTTCAGCCGAATACGTCCATAACTTTTTGAGATATTCTTCTATATATCATTTTGGCCCTATCTCCCAATGGTGAGGAATCACTTTTAAAAATTCTACTCGACGGATCCAGATATGGATCTTCACCAAAATGTAATATTTCGTCCTTGTCACACATGCTATCTCTCCACCAAATGTCACCCGAATCTGTCCACAACTTTTTAAGATATCTTGTTCACAGACAGACAGACAGGGGTGAAAACATAACCTCCATCCACCTTAGGTGGCGGAGGTAAAAATGCTCTGGCAGGCACGCGATACTCACTGCGTGTCAAGTGTATTCAGGAATATTTTGTGAACGATTTCTCTTTCCTCGGCTGTCGGCGCCATCTTTAGCAGGGAGACCTTGCTGGCCGCTACTCGCCTCTCTTTGGCAACTGTACAATAGGATGTGGTTGGGGAAGTTAAACACAAAATAAAAAACATTCACTAGATATAGTCCATTATATATTTGCATTAGATACTTCATAAATTAAATCGAATTATAAAAATTGACTACACAAAGTATGCTTGGAAAAGGAACAAATACAAAGTATATCTGTTCCTTTTTCTCATGCATACTTCATATAGTCATGTCAGATTGAATAATGTCACCATTTGTTGTGGGCTGGCAAGATAGCCTCAAGATACACACACTCACCTCTGAGCTGTCCAGCCTGGGTTTGAATCTTGGCCCACTGTCAGCTATAAACTGTCACTTGTATTTCGCATGCAGGGTGATTCATCAACCTGTGCTGTTCCCTTGCAACTCCCTTGGATGGATGTTAAACTAGGTGTCTCATCTTCCGGCATTAGTTGGTTGACGTTAAAGATATCATGGTGTCATTCGCAAAGAGTAGGCGAGCTATCATCAGCATCATGGCCAAATTCCAAATTCTGGCTCTAACCTACATGGGGCACTGCATCACTGGTACAGCGACACCCCCAGAGAATGATGCAACCAGCAACTTGTCAAATTTGTGTTATTTTGATGTATACAAGTATAATACACACTATTTGATGAAGCACACACGTTTCTGCACTAGAATAGTGATTTGCAACCAAAAAAACGTGCACTTTTGTGTCAAAACTGCTTCTTTTTTATTTGGACTATTTGCTGCATATGAAAGGAAAGGACTATTTCCCATCAAAAGCATCACAAATACAAATGGATACCAATGCATTGGGTAATGCATGGGTTATGCATGCAGGTGCAAGTTGATCCATGAGCCTCAATCACATGACCTTTCACTTTCCAAGATGAGAGCAAATACCAAATAGAGTAGTTATATAACTGTACAATAATCGTTAAAAACAAAAACGTTTTATTTTTCACAAAATATTTTCCAAACATTTCATTTTCTAAAAGAGAAAATAAAATTGGGAAAATAAAAATATGTGAAAAAAGGAAAGGAGGAGGTGTATAGGTTTATGGGCAGAGTGGAGAGATGGAGGAAAGGAGGTTGAGAGAATAAAGAATGAAGTATAGGGAGGAAGGGAAATGAATGGAGCTCGGGAGGTGGAAGAGAGGTCAAACCCCACCCCCAATTTGTGTGTATGCAATAACCTTATGGCCTCTTACGTTGTCCTTGTGTGAACAACTTCTCTTCCTCTGCTCCATCATACTGCAAGGGGTTCAAAAAGGCAGACCTGCAGGTAAAAAACAAGGCAGAATGAAATCTTTTTAGTCATCCACGACTTTTTAACCCCTTCACAGCCATTCACTCAACCACAAAACACTCCAGTGTCATTCCCACACCAACCACCTTCAAGCCCTACAAGCTCCCAATATATACTCTCATTTAAAACCAATGCCGCATTGTAGTATGAAATAACTTGTACATCTATTCGTCGATTCATTATCCCCACGCTTCCTGAAAAAAAAAAAAAAAATAGGGGCAATACCCCTGGCGCTCACCTGGTAGAATAAACAGTACACTGCACTGACTAAAGGTATTTTATACCAATTCTAATGGTTGCTAGAAGGAAGACAGGGCAGAATGTAGAATCATACTAACATAATCATAAGACTTTAAACAAACTAAAAAAATACCTATTTTGGGGGGCAACCCCCTCCGTCCCCCAACCGTATACCTCCTCAGACCCCAGTTTTTCTAATGCCTTGAACAAACATTGGTACATCACAGGTCATTAAGGTTGTGGTGAAGTTTCATCGAAATTGCGTGTGTAGTTTCTGAGAAGAAAGCAAATACCTATTTTAGGAGGCAACCCCCTGTAGATTCCCAAATGGGCAAATGTTTTTGATGCTGTGAACAAACTTTGGTACATCATGGGTGGTGAAGGTTGTGGTCAGGTTTCATCGAAATTGTGTCTGTAGTTTCAGAGAAGAAAGCAAATACCTATTTTGGGGGGGTCAAACCTGTATCCACTTTGATCCCCGGTAGACCGCCTTGGACCCCAATTTTTTTTAACGCCGTGAACAAACGTTAGTACATCACGGGTGAAGAACGGAATGTTGTGGTCACGTTTCATCGGAATTGTCAGTCGAGGTAATCGGTTATCAACTCTGCCAGGGATTGTTCTTCCAGCATTTGTACTTTCTGGTTGAGAGGATAAAAGGTGTAGCTAAGGAGAATAAGAGGGGAGTAATGCATCAAGGGGAATGTAGTGGAATAAATGTTTTCTTGCCTCTGGTTCTGCGGATCCCTCGCCACGACTACAAATGTTGCCTGAAGTTTATCTTTCCCATTCTGAAAAGAAAGCACGATATACAAACTGGAAGACAACTGGGAATCAATCAGTTGTCGAATTATTAAAAGCAATGACATCCATCAAGAAACACACAAAAAAGTCATTTACACACTTGTAGTGTCCACAAAGTGTCCAAGATTGTCGTGGGGCCCGCAAGGCTAACCTCCGCTCTAGCAGGGAAAATGGCCTTAAAATGCTTGTTGTTGTTGTTGTTGTTGTTGTTGTTTAACACACATTGTGAACTTTTAACGACCTGGAAGGCCGACTCTCTGTCCCAATGGATCAATCCAAGAAAAAAACTCAGATTATTCTTACCTGCATAACTTGCATCTGTACTTCCATGGAGGTTTTTCCAACCCAGCTCACATGACCTCGAAAGCTGATGTCTTGATCTGTTACAAGTAGCGACTGTTGTTTGTCTGGAAGTAAAAGCGATGGAGAACATTATTTTGTGTTGCAAAAAGGTTCTGAAGGTACAAAAGACCTGCCTTGGAGGGTTCACAACTTTCAGTATGGTAAAAATAAAAACAAAAACCTGCATTATGTGTACAGTAGTTGAGCCGGGCTAACAGGATGGCCGAGAGGTATGCACACTCGTCTCCATGCTGCCTAGCCTGGGATAGAATCCCCACCCAGCTATAAATTCTCATCCCGGAGTTTCACAAGTAGGGTGATTCATCAATGTGTGCCATCCTTTGGATGGAGGTCAAACGAGTGTCCCATCTGCCAGAATTCATTGGTGGATGTTAAAGATCCCGCAATGTCCTTTTGTGAAGAGTAGGTGAGCTATCGCCAGCCCCATGGCCAAATTCCAAATTCTTGCCCTATCCAGATAAGAGGGCATTTTGCATCAGCAGCACAGCAGTGCTCTCAGCCAATGATGCTACCCCGCAGCCTTGTGCTGCATATGAACAAATTACTAATGAGCTAAACCAAAACGTTAGATAACGAGTACGGCACACGGTAGAGCGCATACCTCCGCCAGGCTGAAGAGTTTACGTTTTGTATCCCACCGATAGGCCGGATCTGGTTTCGGACCTGAACCAAAATCAAATTGACTTATTCTCATCTCCTAACCAATTCATCCACCTAGTTGTCATAACATGTCATAGCCAATGTCTCAATTTTTAAAATGAGGTCGATGTTAACCTTTTAATCTCAAAAATAATTGGTGGTGGAATTCAGTAACCTTAAAATTAGGTCTATGTTAAACTTTTAATCTCAAAAATAATTGGTGGTTGAATTCAGTGACCTAATATGCAAATTCTGTTCAAATTTCACTCAATCGGATGAAAATTGAGGATTTTAGAAATTCCACCAATTATATGTGTGTGCGTGTGTGTATGTGCGCGCGCACGCGCGTGCAATTGAGGACAATGATACGTGTTGGGCTAGGATGCTTATTGTTGGTTAAATTCCCCACCCCTGCCACCTGCCCATCCCAAAGAAAAAAAAAAGTTCACTCACCCACCACAATCTTATCGACCATTGCAGTTACAATGGAAAGTGGCGACCTCATAGAGCCCTCCTTCTTAGTGTGCTGGTAACTGATGAGAACTGCAGAGAGTAGTGCAGTAGTGAACAACTTATTTAACAAATGTGGGTCATAGCATATTCAATGGATCACTTTTTGAGGGATGTTAGGAGGATCTTACTTGCAAATGTATCCAGTTCTTCAAGAATTCTTCCAAATCTGAAGATATACAAAATCAAAAGTCACGTGTATATACAAACTCCAATTAAAACATTTATGCTCATGCTGAAACACATCTGTCCATCCTGTCTGCCTGCATGTCTGTTGACGTTCTACCTACTGCCATGCACCTCTTCCATAAACCCTGATGAAATGGTGAAAATAAATGAATCACTACAACATGAAGCTCTCACATGTGCAGCACTAACACCATAATGTAAAATTTGACTTCAAGTCCTTAGCTCTCCCCAGCACCTGTCACAAATCTCAAGTCATCAACCCTAGCTCTCAAACCCTAATGTGTCAATCCCCTCCCCATTCCAAGCCTTCAACCCCTCTCCCCACCTCACCCCAACTCAACCCCCACCCCACCCCAGAAAGTCCTCATTTCTCCATTCCCAGGTTTCAATATAAGCGGTGCCCCGGGTACCAATGGTCACTAAAAACTCCAACCTCAGTGGCCCATGCGGCCACTTAAAATTACCACTTTCAAAATTTTATTCACAAAAATTTGTACGGATAAACTTATTCTTGAGCAGAGCAGGTGGTTTTATGGACGACCAATCTCCCTGGTCCATTACAAGGTAACATCTGAAAGATTAATTGTATCTTATACTCTATTATTTATTTACTAGTGGAGCACCTATGGGAATCCCATGGGCATGGACGTGTGACATTTGGACATCTTCATTTAGATGCTGCACATGCAGTTTTACAAAATGGTTACTGGCAATTCATCAGATCCACAAATGATGTAATCTACACAATTTATTTACTTTACATAATATGTAACCCCTCACTCATCTCCTCTCTCCCCCCCCCCCCCCCCCCTCACTCCACTCCTCTCTCTCCCCTCACTCCTCTCTTCCCTTTACTCCTCTCCCCTACACTGGAGAGGGGATCACACACTTTAGAGGGGGCCGTTCATTTGTGGTCTCATTTATTTCGGAAATGGACCATGCCGCAAATTTTTTATATATCTCGGCAATTTCCCGTCTGCGTTATTTATTTATTTCACATTGTGGATTACATGTCCTGTACTTGCACACGATAGACGTGTTGATTCAGTCTTAAAATGGACATCAGAGGCCCATGGAGCACTCAGAGCTATGCAAGGAAAACAAAATGGTGGAAATGTGTTTTTAAAGCCCCTCCCATAATGGGTGATACTACTCCCACGGCCAGAGAACCTCACACGCAGACTCACCTTAGCAGAATATAATAGAGATAGAGATTTATTTCACATTGTGGATTACATGTTCTGTACTCACAAAAGGATTCAGCCTTGAAAACTCGTGTGGAAACCAAAGGTTTTTTTTTAAATAAAGACGATTTTAATAAAGACTTCCTTTGAATTATTATGAAAACGCATCTTCTTTGGGAGGTGTATCATCACTCCGAACGAAACAGGCATTAACTTGCTTCCTTTGCATGATTTGTAATCCAAATTTACCTTTGTCTCTTCAAAAGGTAATTATGATAGAAGACGCGTTGATTCAGGCTTTAAATGGACATCAGAGGCTGACCAGAGGTATGCGAGGGAAACGAAATGGTGGAGATTTCTTTTCGAAGCCCCTCCTAGAATGTGTGGAGCCACTCCCACAGACAGACAGACAGACCATCTTAAAATGAATGAATGAAAACCCCTCAAACCCCTCAAAGAAACCCCTCAAACATTGCACAGCTGAAAGAATTCTACAAGGAGGAGTGGGCAAAAATTTCTCCCAGTCGATGTCAGAGACTGGTAGACAGTTATAAGAAACGCCTACTTGAGGTTGTTTCTGCCAAAGGGGGCAATACCACCAATTTGAGCCAAGGGTGTACTTACTTTTTCCACATGCGAAATTTGCATTTAGGTTTATTACTCCCGCTAGGGAGTAATGCATTCGATCGTGTCCGTCCGTCCGTGTCCGTCCGTCCGTCCGTCCGTCCGTGTGTGTGTGTGTGTGTGTGTGTGTGTGTGTGTGTGTGTGAACAAGATATCTGGAAAAGTTCTGAACGAATTTGGATGAAAGTGGGTGGGATGATTGCCCTTGGGATAAGGAAGAATTGATTAGTTTTTGGTGAAGCTCAGGATATTATTCTAGATTCAGGAAATTTTTGAAGGATTTTTTACCATTGGAAGATAGGGTTCATTTTTTTTTGACATTATCTTCTATATATTCTATATTTAACATTGTGATATGAAAAGTTTTCATGTTTGTTGTAAATGTAGTTTAAAACTCGTGGTTATGCATTAGAGCGGTGTATTTTTTGGCAGCGTCGTCTTCAATGTTAATTTTTTTAAAATAATAAAGACATATTCTGTCATTTTAAAACCACCAAAGTGTGTATTAGGTTTCCCCGTTTCATAAAATGTATCGTTTGATACGTATAATGCTTTAAAACTGTTTTTTTCTTTGTTTTTGTTTTTTTACCTCAGAAGAGATATCAACATTACCTCAGCAAATGTCAATCGCGGTGTCAGTATTTGATGAACTTATAAAGACTAAGGTGACTTATAAGTGTGACCAGCATGTGCACGGGATTCTTCGAAGAAGAACGAGTGGTCGCATTAGCTTGTGCGACTTAAAATGAGCGAGTTTTGTTTTGACGTTTGGGCCAGTTTTACATGTTGTATCCCGAAGGAATGAAACAAACGTTTTTCCTGGCTTACAATTTTATTTGAAGTCACACATACCTCAAAATACATTCACTTATATAGAATTGAACGCTGAATCCGAAAATGTAAGTGAAATTGCCTTGTTTTTTTTTAACATTGTCTTCTATATATTCTATATATTATATATACTAGGGCATGCCCGTACTATATATATATATCTAAAATTATATCCCCCCCCTCTATTTACATGAAATGGTTTGGTCCAAAGCGAACGGCTTGCGAGTACGGTGACAATCCCCCCCCTCTATTTACATGAAATGGTTTGGTCCAAAGCGAACGGCTTGCGAGTACGGTGACAATCCCCCCCCTCTATTTACATGAAATGGTTTGGTCCAAAGCGAACGGCTTGCGAGTACGGTGACAATCCCCCCCCTCTATTTACATGCAATGGTTTGGTCCAAAGCGAACGGCTTGCGGAGTTTGGTAAAGAAATCGCCATAGCTCGGTAACTACTTGTCCGATTAATATGAAACCTTGAAAAGGCACATCCTCGGGTCCCCAGCAATATACCTGGCAAGTTTCAAGTATATCGGACCGGTAGTTGTCGCGAAACAGCGGTCACAGACAAACACACAGACACACACACAGACACACAGAGATTACTGGAATTATAGATAGATAACACACCGACAATATTGCCGTAATACACCGACAGGACATCAAGACCAGCCTCATCTCCATCTCATCTGCTCCATCATTTGAACACCTGGCTTTTAAAATCTCTGGTCACACACAGTCAGTCATGGCTGTCGTCTACCGCCCTCCCAAACCACACCCATCATTCCTGTCTGACTTCTCCTACTTTCTGACCCAGCTCTGTTCCCTCTCCCCCTCAATCCTCCTCCTCAGTGATTTCAATATCCACATGGACTCCACTGACTCCACAATAACCACTGACTTCACTGATTTACTCACCTGCTTTAACCTCACTCAACATGTCAACTTTCCTACCCATAACCGTGGTCACATTTTGGACCTTGTCTGCTCTACTGGACTAATTTTGCACCATCTATCTGGCTCCGACCTCACTCTCTCTGACCACCTAACCATCACTCTGACCATCAACATCCCCACCCCAGCACCAAGGCATTATCGCACTATCAACTTCCGTAAGCTAAACGCTCTTTCACCTACTTCATTCTCATCCACCCTCTCTGAAAAAATGTCCACTTCTCCCTTCGTTGACCTCCACACCCCTTCTGACCTCACTGACTACTACAACCACACTCTCTCCTCCTGCCTTGACCAGCTTGCGCCTATAAAAACCAAAACAGTTTCTTTCACCCATTCTGCTCCCTGGTTTACCCCTGAACTCCACCTGATGAAAACTCGTGCTCGCCAACTTGAAAGACTCAGCAATAAAACAGGTCTCACAATTCACTCCCAAGCTTACAAGGACCACCTACAACACTACAAAGATGCCCTCTCCCATGCCCGCTCCGCCTACTACTCTCAAATTATTCACTCTGGCTCTGGAAACCCAAAAGCACTCTTCTCTACAATAAACAAACTCCTCAGCCCCCTGAACACCACCACCCAGTCATTCACAGTAGACAACTGCATCTCCTTCCTTTCATTCTTCCAATGCAAAATTGACAACATCTACAACAGCTTAACCACCACCGCACCCGCTCCCCCTCAAACCACCTGCCCCCCCTTATCCTGCCAACCCCTGTCTCAGTTCTCCCCAGTCTCCCCTACTGACCTCTCTGAACTCCTCATAGGAATGAAAACTGCCACCTGCACTCTTGACCCCATCCCCTCCAGCTTTGTCAAGGCCTCCCTTCCTGCTCTCTCTCCACTTATCACTGCAACAATAAACTCCTCCCTGTCTACAGGCATCGTCCCACCATCCCCCAAAATTGCTGCAGTTATCCCCATTCTGAAGAAACCTGGACTCAACCCTGACACCCTAGATAACTTCAGACCCATCTCCAACCTACCCTTTCTGTCAAAAGTTTTGGAACACGCTGTAGCCACTCAACTCAAGCATCACCTCTCTGCCAATAACCTGTATGAAACATTCCAATCCGGATTCCGCTCCAACCACAGTACTGAAACTGCTCTCCTCAAAATCACCAACGACCTTCTCCTCTCCTCTGACGCCGGCAACCTCAACATTCTCACCCTCCTCGACCTCAGCGCCACTTTTGACACCATCAATCACACCATCCTCCTCACCCGACTTGAAACCACCTTTAACATTACCGGCACTGCCCTCTCTTGGATCAAATCATACCTCTCTGACAGATGCCAGTTCATCTCCATCAATAACTGCAAATCCCCCACTGCTCCCCTCCCCCAAGGTGTCCCCCAAGGTTCAGTTCTTGGCCCCCTCCTCTTCATCCTGAACCTGTCCACCCTTGGTCACTTAATCCGCCGTCATGGTCTCCAATTCCACTGCTTCGCCGATGACATCCAGCTTTTCATCTCCACCAAGTCCATCTCCACCGCCACTCACTCTATCCTGACAAACTGCATCACTGAAATAAAATCCTGGCTTCAAATCAACTTCCTCAAACTTAACTATGATAAATCTGAAATAATCATCATTGGCCCAAAAACGCTTACCAAATCCACCCATAACTTTGCCCTCAACATCGACGGTTTCGCAGTATCCACCTCCCCTCACATCCGGAATCTTGGCATCATCTTTGACCAAACCCTCTCCTTCGACAAATACACTAAACAGATCACACAAAGACAGCCTTCTTTCACCTGAAAAACATCGCCCGTCTCCGTCCATCCCTCTCCTCCACGGCTGCAGAAACCCTCATCCACGCTTTCATCACCTCCCGTCTGGACTACTGCAACAGCCTCCTCTATGGTTCACCCTCAATAATCACCAATAAACTCCAATACATTCAGAACTCCGCTGCCCGTCTACTCACCCATTCCCGGACCCGTGACCACATCACCCCGTCCTTTACAAGCTTCACTGGCTCCCCATCCCCCAGAGAATCCAGTACAAAATCCTCCTCTTGACCTACAAAGCCCTCCATAACCTGGCCCCATCCTACCTGACTGACCTCCTCTCCAGACACACTCCCACCCGCAACCTCCGCTCTGCTGGTACCAACCTCCTGACCCCCCCCCCCCCAATCCGGACCAAATTCAGATCCTGGGGGGACAGGGCCTTCTCCATCGCTGCTCCCACCCTCTTTAACTCACTACCTCACACCATCAGAGACTCCTCCTCACTCACCACATTCAAAACATCACTCAAGACCCACCTGTTCAACACTGCATTCAACATTTAACCCACAGCATTTAACCCCTGACTAGCTCTTCTCCTTCTCCTTCCTTTTGCTTTGATTATTTACCTATTGATTTTTGTCTTTTTGCACTTGTTTTTTGGACTCTGTCAAAGCGCCTTTGGGCTTCTTGAAAAGCGCTATATAAAATAAATGTATTATTATTATTATTATTATTATTATTATATATATATATATCTGTGCATTGTCTGTCTTGTGTTGTCTTGTCGTGTGTTGTCACTGAACTACTCCCTCAAACTTTTGTGAAATCGTAATATTACAACTTGACCCACGGCAGGAGTATGCGCTCTACTGGGTGGCGTTCTAGTTTACATTATACAATGGACTACAAAATGTAAATGTTTCATGATATTTGTTATATTATATCACCTTTATCTTTATCTATGTTATATCATATATATATATATATACAGTCACGTGAAAAAGTAAGTACACCCCATGAAAAGTTTTGACTTTTTCAACATATTTCAACATACAGCTATTTGATCTTCATTTAAACAATATTGACAGATAAAGGTGATATAATATAACAAATATGATGAAACATTTACATTTTGTAGTCCATTGTATAATTTAAATAAACATAAATGCAAATTTCACATGTGGAAAAAGTAAGTACACCCCTACATTTATCACTACTTCAAATACCTAAAATTAGAATCATGTGCACCAGCTCAGGCGCAAATGATGAGAACATCGTTAGAGAGGATCTTGGAGGAACCTGTCGTATTTAAACCTCAGACATTTGGTTTGGTTTGCTCTTTGTTGTTGAAGTGTGCGGCGTCACCATGCCGAGATCAAAAGAGCTCTCTGAGGCCTTCAGAAAGCAGGTTTTGGATGACTACGAGTCTGGGAAGGGACTTGAAAAGATCTCCAAACAATTTGAAATCAATCATTCGACTGTCCGGAAGATCATCTACAAGTGGAGAAGATTCCAAATAACTGCCAACTTGTTCAGGCCAGGCCGCCCCAGCAAGTTCAGCCCGAGAGCAGACCGCAAGATGCTGAAAGAAGTCTCTAAGAACCCCAGAATGTCATCACGGGACCCACAGGTAGCTCTTGCCACTGTTGATGTCAAAGTGCATGAGTCTACCATTAGAAAGAGGCTGCACAAATTTGATCTACATGGGAGGTGTGCCAGGAGGAAACCTTTGCTGTCCAGAAAGAACATCAGGGCAAGACTAAAGTTTGCCAATGAACACCTCGGCAAAGACCAGCACTTCTGGAACAATGTGCTCTGGACAGATGAGTCAAAGGTAGAGCTATTTGGCCACAGTACCAGAAGACATGTTTGGTGAAAACCAAAGACAGCATTTGACCACAAGAACCTGATACCAACTGCAAAGCATGGTGGTAGAAATATTATGGTTTGGGGCAGCTTTGCTGCATCAGGGCCTGGGCAGCTCACCATCATATAATCCACTATGAATTCTTCATTGTACCAGAGGGTGCTTGAGGATAATGCGAGTCCATCCTTTGGAAAGTTGAAGCTAAACCGAACGTGGACCTTGCAACATGACAATGACCCGAATCATACCAGTAAATCCACCAAGGAATGGCTGAAAATGCTCCTGGACTCTGTGTCCTTTCCTCCTGACAAGGTGGAAAAGTTTCTGTCAACCCTAGACTCTGATTCTGATTCTGCAACTGGACCTGACGGCATCAGCCCACGGGTCCTAAAATCCTGTTCTTCCGCTCTTTCACTCCCTCTCTCTGTTCTCTTCACCCTCTCTTTTGCTCAAGGTCATCTGCCATCTGCTTGGAAATCAGCCAACATCACCGCTTTGCACAAAAAAGGTGCAAAAACAGATCCCAGCAACTATAGACCAATCAGCCTTCTCCCAATTATCAACAAAGTCATGGAATCCATCATTGCTTCAGATATGAAATCTTTCCTCTTCTCCAATGGCTTGATCTCTGATCATCAATTTGGTTTCAGACCTGGTCACTCTACTCTGGACATGCTGCATCTGCTTTCTCAACAATGGATGGAGGTCCTCAATGCCAAACAAGAAATTAGAGCTGTCTCCCTTGACATATCACGTGCCTTCGATACGGTCTGGCACCCGCTCTGCTCACCAAACTCTCCTCCTTTGGTATCCATGGAAATCTCCACGCATGGCTGGTGGACTTCCTCTCTAGTCGTAGTCAACGTGTGGCCCTGAATGGGTTTCTCTCATCTCCTCTTCCTGTTCAGGCTGGAGTTCCGCAAGGCAGTGTTCTGGGCCCTGTGCTTTTTCTGGTCTTCATCAATGATCTCTCTGACTCTCTTGAAAATCCTCTCTATCTCTTTGCTGATGACTCTACTCTCTGTCGCTCCATTCCTCATCCCTCAGATCGGCAGTCTGCAGCCTCCTCACTCTGCAGACCTGGACAAAATCACAGACTGGGCAAACAAGTGGAACATGTCTTTCAATCCTGACAAATCTCACACTCTTACGATGTCTCTCCGAAAAGACCGACTGGACAATCCTCCTATCCACTTTCTGAATAATCCTCTCCAAGAAATTCTGTCACTCAAGCTTTTGGGTCTCACTATCTGCCATGATCTTTCCTGGGAAAACCACATTTCAAATCTGGCCTCCAAAGCCAGTCGCCGACTGGGCATCCTCCGTCGTGCGAAGTCCTTCCTTGGCACACCTGAGCTCCTCACCACATACAAGGCTTTCATCCGCAGCTCAATGGAATACTGCTCTCCCCTCTGGGCTGGTGCTCCTGCCTCACACCTAGCTCGTCTTCACGCTGTTGAAACCAAAGCGTTCAGAATCATTGGAATCTCCCGCGATGAAGCTAACTCCAAGGGCCTTTCACTCACTCACCGCAGGCAGGTTGGTGGTCTTTCCGTCTTCTACCGACTCCTCTCCGGCCTTGCCCCCCCCAGCTCTCTCTGGGCTCTGTCCCCCAAATATTCCTACAGGTCGCACAAGATCTGCCTGCAACCCTCTTATGGTTAAACTGCCAAAATCAAGACTCTCTGCTCACCTTCACTCCTTCATTCCTCTTTTCTCCCGCCTCTGGAAGAAACTCCCTCACTCTCTTCAATCCCACTCCTCCCTCCAGGTCTTTAAAACAGCTGTTCACCACCATCTCTTATCTTCCCTCATCCAAAACCTTGATCTTTTCTACCCCTGCTAATTTCACCCCAAATCCACTTTTTTGAAACGCCAACTTCTGTCCTGGAAGACCTTGGTGTGCTTGTGTTTTATACTTCTCCCACCCCCCCCCCCTTCCCACGCCTACTCCCCCCAAGCCCTCTCCTTCCTACACATCTCCCGATGTCCCTGCTCTCAAGCCTCGATTCTGTGTACAAAAAAAAAAAAAAAAAAAAAAAATGGAGGGTTCTGGAATGGCCAAGTCAAAGCCCGGATCTAAATCCCATCGAGATGTTGTGGGGGGATTTGAAACGAGCTGTGCATGCAAGAAACCCCTCAAACATCGCACAGGTGAAAAATTCTGCATGGAGGAGTGGGCAAAAATTTCTCCCAGTCGATGTCAGAGACTGGTAGACAGTTACAAGAAAAGCCTACTTGAGGTTGTTTCTGCCAAAGGGGGCAATACCACCTATTAGAGCCAAGGGTTTACTTACTTTTTCCACATGCGAAATTTGCATTTATGTTTATTTAAATTATACAATGGACTACAAAATGTAAATGTTTCATGATATTTGTTATATTATATCACCTTTATCTATCAATATTGTTGAAATGAGGATCAAATACCTGTATGTTGAAATATGTTGAAAAAGTCAAAACTTTACATGGGGTGTACTTACTTTTATACGTGACTGTATATATACAGACTTGGCATTTAATATGGAATATTTTTTTGTGGGGGTGAATTTACTTTTCAAGATGTCTTAGAACCAAAAGTTCATTGGATTTATGTTGAAATTATTCTAGATTTTGTTAATGTGACCTTTAAAAGAAACAAAAACCACATTTGACGTTTCAAAACAAATAAATTGATCCTTGAAAGCGATGTAAACTGATATCAAACTCAATTCATGGACAGTACTGTGTTAAACTTCTGTGCGTTTTCCAGAAGTATCTCTTTATTTTGCACATTAGCCAAATTTTTTTTTAACAAAAACAAAAGTTAAATTACGACTGGGATTACCGACAGTAAAATTACAGTTCAGTACTTCGTGTAACCCCCACGAGCATTCAGGAGAGCACGTACACGTTGAGGCATGCTGTTCACGAGATTTGCCAAGGTTTGGACAGGAATCGCTTGCCATGCAGTTTCAATAGCCTGCTGCAATTCACGCACAGAGGTCGGCTGCTGGTCCAAGTGGTCGATTTGACGCGTTAATTCTGCCCACAAGTTCTCTATCGGATTCATATCCGGGGACATGGCAGGCCACTCCATATGCTCTGCACCACGGTCAGCAAGAAAGTGTTGGATCATGCAAGCACGATGAGGCCATGCATTGTCATCTTGGAAGACAAAGTTTCCTCGAAAGGCTGCACGAGCAGAAGCAATGTTTCTTCCAGAATGGCCCTGTACTTGAACTGGTTCAGGTTTCCATTCAGAACAACCAGGTCAGTTTTGCCCCCTGCATGAAAAGCAGCCCAAACGGTCACCCCACCACCTCCAGCTTGGACTCTTGGCACTATACAATCTTTGTTATAGGCTTCATGCACTTGTCTGCGCACTCGGACGCGGCCATCTTGACGATAGACCAGAAATCTAGACTCGTCACTGAAGGTCACGTGATTCCAGTGTCCTGACTGCCATTGACGGTGCTCTCTGGCCCACTGCAATCGGCGCTGGCTGTGTTGTCTGGTCAGGCGTGGCTTTGTCAGGGGACGCCTGGCACGATAGCTTGCTTGAACTAGTCGTTGGTTGACTCGCCTTCTGGATACAGGCACATTTGTCAGTTGCTGCCACTCAGCCCTAAGCCGATTAGCTGACTTGGTACGGCCATTGCGGACTAACCGGTGCAGCTGGCAATCATCCCTCCTTGTGGTTCTGCGGGGACGTCCTGGCCTCGGTATTGGAGTAGGGACACCCCTCTGAGCATTTCGTTTCAGGATCTTTGACACCTGACCTTGAGTCATGCCATACTGCCGAACAATAGCACGCTGTTTCATGCTGTAATTTCGTAAAGCCACCACTCCATGACAAACAGCATTGTCGAGTTGACGGACCATCTCCAGAGGAAGCGGCAATAACTTTTGGAGACGTGCAGCAGTTGTTTTCCACGAATACAGAACGCAACAACCCTTGTATACCCGACTGTGAAGCCAATCGTCAAATGCACCTGTCCATAACTTTTGCCACGCCACCTGTGATATAATCCTGTTGTTGACTTCTTGCTGCGACAGAAAATCAGTGGCATGGTTCTTTTAACAAATAAATCACCAAAGTGTAAAAGAAACTCACCAGATTGATATACTGAGTTAAGAAAGTAAACCTAAGTCAAGAAAAAAAAATAATTCCATATTAAATGCCAAGTCTGTATATATATATTCCCTCCCTACTCCAAGACTTCAAACGCCCTCCCACCCACCCCCATTACAACTCATCAACCCCCCCCACCACCCCCACCCCCCTCACCCTCCTCACCCTCCTCGGAAGCCCCAAACCACCCTCCCCCCTACCCTCTCTCCCAGAGCCTCAACCTCCCTCTCCCAACCATAAGGCATCAATCCCCTCCCCATTTCATGCTTTCAAACCTTCTCCCCACCCCAACTCCATAATCACCCCTTCCCCCTCCCCTCCAAGGAAACCAAACCTCAACCTCCCCTCCTAACTCTGTCCCATCTTTGCTCTCCCCGACCCCCTTCAAACCCAACTCTGTCCTCCCAACCTCACCCTCCCCCCACTCAAAGCAAACAGACATTCCCATATTACAAAGTCTTGGAAGCCCCATGTCATATCAAAGCTTCCATCTGCTGGGGGTCTATCGGTTTTCAGATTTGCAATTTGTAAAGGCAATGCCAAAACAGAGGATCTTCGCCACTCAACTGAAAAGGCTGACGATGGAACTCTGGATCTATGAGGAGCACTTTGGAGAAAGATAATAATCTGCCTGATTCTCTGCAAGATTGGATGTTTGTCAACAAGGTGTGACCCCAGATGGGGAAGCACAAAAACTCAGGTCCCCGTTTCACCAAAAGGCATATTTGAGAATTGTTCTTTGTGGCCGGATGCCATTTCTGACACCAACACAGTATCAGCTGGGGACATAGCCTTTGTCCAAAGAGACATACCCTACAAGGCAGCAGGGGGATTTGCAATCAGAGTTTCCTCTCTGAGAGGAGGACGACCTTTCACAGGTTAAAGAGCTCCACCTACCCTGATTGGATTGATGAGTGTCACAACAAGTCATCACAATGGAGGGCCATGCACACTACACCTCTAGGATACCAACCTACTCAGAGATCCTCCTAGACTGTGAACATTTTGAAATTGAGAGCTCCACAAAACCACCCTCAACGAGCATCAAAATGATGAGCTAGGGTCACCGAGAACTTCTTGCTGCAATGTAATAAAGTTGATGCCTGATAAATTTCTTCACTGATATGGGGACAAACTTTACCCCAAACAGAGTTTCTGTTCGGCATCAAGTATGTACAGTAACATTAGAAGAAACTTTTTTCTAACATATGCCAAGTGTTTTTTTTGTTTCTAAGACTTGTCATGTGATTCACAAAGATTGAAATTATAGAAAAGGAATGATTATCTGATCTCATGAGAACTCGTTGTAGGCTTGAGGCAATGATCTTGTGTCCCCACAACTTCCTCCTTTGCAAATTACCCTTAAAAACCTTCTCAATCCAGATGAGGACATTCTCATCGGATTTTGTGAGAAATCATGGGGGACTTTTGTCAGGGTAAAGAGTTTCAAGATATTGGAAAGACAAAATAATCACAGAACAGCTTCAAAGCAGATAACCAATTAAGTCAAGTATTTTTTATATTGCGTTATATATCCAAAAGTTCTGCCATTTTGATCACTTATTGCATTATACTTGTACACTTCTCCATGCTGCATTCAACCATCAAATAAAATAGAACCTTCATGCCATTTGATCATGGAGTTCGTTATGGTAAAACTTCCTCATGAACGATACAAAATAAAAAAAATCGACTAGAAAATATAATTTGACGCGAATGCGTTAATCGATATGCTGCCATCCGCGTTAGATGTCAACCCACTATTACGTTTGATCTCAATTAAACGTCACATGAGAGAGAGAGGAAAGAGAGAGAAGAGAGAGAAAAGAAAAGAAAAAAAAAAGAAAAGAAAAGAAAAGAAAAGAAAAGAAAAGAAAAAAAAAGAAAAGAAAAGAAAAGAAAAGAAAAGAAAAGAAAAAAGAGAGAAGAGAGAAGAGAGAAGAGAGAAGAGAGAAGAGAGAAGAGAGAGAGAGAGGGAGAGAGAGAGAGAGAAGTACAAGAGAACATCAGAGGCTCCAAACTCGAATTGTGGTCTGCAAAATGATTTAAGGTCACCTAAACATTTGACCTGTTGGACCCAAAATTGAATCAGTTAATCTTGGTCTTACAGTCTATACTTGTGCCAAGCTTGTTTGAAATCTCTTCAGTCGTTCACAAGTTATTGTGGTAACACAAAACCAATAGACAGACCGACGCATGGATGCACAACCCCAAAACAATGCCTCTGTAGCGGTTACCGCTGGATGCACACAATCGCCTTGCACCGGCCAGAACACGGCCAGACGCGCCTCTCCCGGGCATGCCCGGACTCACTGTTCCCGGGCACGCCCGGTCTCGTCTTTCCCGGGCATGCCCGCTCTCGCCTTTCCAGGGCTCGCCCAGAGCGTCCGGGCATGCCCGCTATCGCCTTTCCAGGGCTCGCCCAGAGCGTCCGGGCATGCCCGCTATCGCCTTTCCAGGGCTCGCCCAGAGCGTCCGGGCATGCCCGCTATCGCCTTTCCAGTGCTCGTCCAGAGCGCCCGGGCACGCCCAGCCTCGACTTGCCAGGCCGCAGCCAAACACGCCCGGGCAGGTCCAGACTCGCCTTTCCAAGGCTCGCCCTTGATACCCGGGCATGCCCGGTATAGCTTTTGCCGGGCAAACTTCCCGACATAAATGTGTATATATATTGCTGCCCGATAAACGGGCTTTTCAGAGTACCCGAGTGCGATACATTTATTAAACCTACTCGGACGAATTTCCATCTTTGGTCGCGTCAATTCTTTCAACTCGCGTTGGAGCACAGCTCCTTCACCTCCAACATTCTTTGCGGAGGCATTAAAAAAGTAAGGCGCTTGAACTCAAACCCAAAACGCTGAATTGGAAAATAACATTTTTGCACCTCAAGGAAGAGGCAAAACACAACATAGCAAAATCATTGTAGATTTTAAGTCGTAATTTGTACCTCATACAAATTAGAGATACAAAATTGGTGCTTCAGATAATCCCCTTGACATATTTATACAAATCAAATAATTTGTTTGCAATTTTTAAAAAAACTACTCCAAATGCCGGATGTTTAGGCAAGTCCCACCTGACTCCACCATGCATGTTGATATACTTTTCCCGTAGTTCTGGAAGCCTTCCCAAAGGCAGTTCCACCTCCAAAAGGCTGTCTCTCATCCTCCGGGCAGGCAGCTCTGTCTGACTCTTGGGCAACGAGCCATGAGGCTGTGTCCGTGAGGATCCATGACTGACAAAAACAACAGATCACACACCACTATCTTTATGGTCATTGCAATCATTGCAGTCGTATCCAATTTGAGATTCTTATCCTAATTAGTCACATAAAATCAAAATTAATAAAAGCATGACATTTCAGCTTTGGCCTTCAGCATTTTCAGGTTTGAACTCCCGCATAACGTTATTTTCCCGGGTGCCGCATAAACGGCTGAACAACTGAACCGATCGGCTGCACCGATCAGACTCGGTGACCTCGGACAAACACCTTTTATAAGGACATGGGTTGAATCCCTGCTTGAGAGAATGCCAACCCCCTCCCCGCCATAACGGTCGTCTCTCCAACTCACAATCCCACGAGATATGCGGAAAGGATGACTCAAAACCAATTATCTTCTTTTTGATTCACATATAAACATCATTAAAAGTAAATAATGACCTCGGCCGAAGTTCAAACGACATGGGTTTAATCTCTACATGAGAGGATTCCACATAGCTTCTTTTTTTTTTCTTTTTTTTTTGTATACTGAATCGAGGCTCGTGAAAGAGCTAACATTTACTTCACAAACAAATCAACCAGACAAACAAAATATATAAAAAGAGGGAGCGGAAGGACAAGATGGGGAGAGAAGGGGAAGCACACAAACACAACATTTGAGAGCAGGGAGATGTGTGGGAGGGAGAGGGCTTGGGGGGAGGAGGCGTGGGAAGCGGGGGGGTGGGAGAAGTATAAAATACAAGGACACCAAGGACTTCCAGGACAGAAGTTGGTATTTCAAAAAAGTGGAATTGGGGTGAAATTAGCGAGGGTAGAAAAGATCAAGGTTTTGGATGGGGGAAGATAAGAGATGGTGGTGAACAGCTGTTTTAAAGACCTGGAGGGTGGAGTGGGATTGAAGAGAGTGAGGGAGTTTGTTCCAGAGGCGGGAGAAAAGAGGAATGAAGGAGTGAAGGTGAGCAGAGAGTCTTGATTTTAGCAGTTTAACCATAAGAGGGTTGCAGGCAGATCTTGTGCGACCTGTAGGAATATTTGTGGGACAGAGCCCAGAGAGAGCTGGGGGGGCAAGGCCAGAGAGGAGTCGGTAGAAGACGGAAAGACCACCAACCTGCCTGCGGTGAGTGAGTGAGAGGTCCTTGGAGTTAGCTTCATCGCGGGAGATTCCAATGATTCTGAACGCTTTGGTTTCAACAGCGTGAAGCCGAGCTAGGTGTGAGGCAGGAGCACCAGCCCAGAGGGGAGAGCAGTATTCCATTGAGCTGCGGATGAAATCCTTGTATGTGGTGAGGAGCTCAGGTGTGCCAAGGAAGGACTTCGCACGACGGAGGATGCCCAGTCGGCGACTGGCTTTGGAGGCCAGATTTGAAATGTGGTTTTCCCAGGAAAGATCATGGCATATAGTGAGACCCAAAAGCTTGAGTGACAGAACTTCGTGGAGAGGATTATTCAGAAAGTGGATGGGAGGGTTGTCCAGTCGGTCTTTTCGGAGAGACATCGTAAGAGTGTGAGATTTGTCAGGATTGAAAGACATTGTTGCGGATATGGGATTTGCATCCATCCATATCCGCTTGTAAATATTCCCCTATTTCCTCAATACTTCCCAACTATCCCCAATCCCCCATTCCCTAGTCCCATTTTCTGTAAACAACACTCTGTAGACCCGACCTCCCCCTATTTCCCCCATTAAATGTCGTGCCCAGGTTCACCGCATCTCATGTAAGACAACTATAGGACATCTTGCGAGTTATTCTTAGTCTATGTCAGTTAAGGACTCGTTTCCATTAATTCTGACCCTTCGTTGCACCAGAATGTGATTGTATGGCACCGTTAGGAAGTTTAGGACCTCCCAATACCTCCCCGCAGCTCTTCCTCACGGTTCAGCAACAACAACAACAACAACAACAACAGCAACGGCAGCGGCGGGCGCGGGAAGTGCGCGTCCTCACTCCGGCTTGGTTGGTAGGGGGTGTTGGGAGGGCATCAGGCCTTCCCAACGAGCCGCCATCGAACATGTGCTCGACGGGGTTACCAAATAGGGGCTCCCTGTCAGCTCCTCGTCAAGGGAGGAGCCCGGTAACTCCCGCACCCAATGGAAGCGGCGGACCGGCCCCAGTGGGGCGGAGCCAACCAGCCGAGGGCGTGTCACTCCCCGCTGAGCATGCGCAGGGAGAGGGAGGTGACGTCAGATGCGCGCTGAGCTTGGAGCAAGCGAGACCACCTCCGAGCGCTGTGAGGCCTCCCCGCATCTTCTGGACTGGACCGTGCTTTATCCTGTCCCCGAGCCAAGGTGCACCTTGTGCCATCGAACTACCTGTCCCTCCCTGCCATCAATCCCTGTGTAAGTCAGCCTTGTTCCGTTTGTCTGTGGTCTGTCCGGGAATAGATAAGATTGTATTTAAGTGCCCATCTCTTCTGTGTCTTTTACCTCACTCTGCCGTGTAATCTACCCCCTTTTCTCCACCACTGTAATTATACCCTCCTCCGGAGGTCTTGAGAACTGTACCCCTTGCGTCGTTTCCTCTTTCCCAGTCGTCGTGTCCTTTCCATCATTGATTTGGCATAGCGCGATTTGGTCAACGTCTGGGTGAATCGGGTGAGTTGGGGGAAGAATCGGGGGAACTGTTAGGTCGCGGCAATACCACCGCTCGGTAAATAACATCTAAACCGCGTCCGTAACAACTGGTGTCGAGGAGTGGGATTCGAGGCCCGAACCAAATTTTTTAAAAAACATCTAGGAAAAAATTTGGTCAAAATTATAAAGTACCGAAATTTGCTTTTGTTTTACAAAAACCCGAATTTTGAAAGTCGCGCTATGGCAGATCAAGACGGCTGGGTTCCGGTAGAGGAGAGTGGGGTAGAATCGACCCAGGACCCCAGGGAAGAAGTGGGGAAAATGGTGGAGGAGAGTAAAGAAGGTGTGGTTGAGGGGGTATCAGGTGCACAAAATGGCGCTCTCGCGCACGTGGTTACAGCGGCACCAAATTTTGCCGCGCCCGTGACCGTAGCAGCGGGCTTTGATGTGGGGGACTTCATGGCGCAATTCACCGAGATGCTGAGAATAGAGGGGGAGAAATTGAGTAATAAAATGGAAGCAATAACGAACGGATTGGGAAACCAAATGGAGGCAATAACAAACGGATTGGGAAACCAAATGGAAGCAATAACGAACGGATTGGGAAACCAAATTGAAGCAATAACCAACAGAATGGGTGACCGCATGCAAAAATGTGGGGAGACCATGGATCGCATGGTGGGCGAAAGGGTCCCAGGGGTGCACGAGGAGGTAACGCGGGTCGAGAAGCGCCGGTTGAGCGAAGCGGAGGAAAGCGCGGGTACAATGACGGGGGTAGAAATCGCGACACGGGGTTTGGAAAAGCCGGCGACCGATGAGGTAGAGGGAATTTTATTAAAGCCAACGGTCGTCGAGGGGAACAAAGACAAAGCAGTGCTGGGAATTAAAATTGAAGAGATGACGGAGGTTGCCCGGGAATTGCAGGGAGAAATGGAAAATGTGCAAAGTCCCTGCTCACATCACGATGCTGTGCTTAACCTGAATGGAAGTTTGCAGGTTTTGGTGCAGGGAGGAAGAAGAACCCCGAAGGTGAGACGTGCTGTGTATTGTGCTGGGAGATTTTGTAAAAGGATGTTTAGCGACAAAAGAATTGTCGCGCGATTGGGATCGATACGGCACCCGGCGTTGGTGAAGGGTCCCGTGTGAGTAAAAAGTGTGCGTTGGCGAGTGGGTGTGTTATAACGTGTGGGAGTGAAACCGAGTGCGAGCGAGAATGCACGTCGGGGTGTACGGAGTGTACGTGCGAGGGTGAGAGTGACACGAGGAGTGAGTTGGTGGTGGAGCGGGTGCGAGAATGCACGCTTGGAATGGTTGAGGGTGTGCGAGGAAGCACACCTGAGTTGGTCATGGCGCGAGTGTGGGAGAGCCCATCTGAGCGCGTTAGTGGGTGGATGCCAGAGTGCACGCCCATGGTGAGTGTTACGGAGGACGTAACGGAGGAGAGGTGTGGACCGAGGTGTGCGCGAGAGGTGTGGTGTGTAACAGGGAGAGCATTGGTGGAATGTACGGACGGCATTGGAACGCCGGGTTTTGTGAGGGTAAAAGGGGTAGCGTATGCGTGTGAGCATGCAGGTGAAGCATCGACGGTAACCGGGTTAGCGGTTAGGGCGACGGATAGCCGATGCGAGCACTCAGGGCGCGGTGTGCTTTGTTGGATGCGAGGCCCGGCGCGGATCGAAGCTGCGTCGTTTCTCTTCGAAGCGTCGTTGCCGATTCGGGCTTGGCCCCACCCCGCACGGTCGAGTCCGGGCCTTGGCGGGCGAGGCGACCGGTCCGGTTCAAGGGCGAGTGGGAGGAAGCGGACCGGTGCCCCCTCGTGGGGACGGGGTTCCGACCGGGGGAGATTGAGCCATCGGGCCCGGGACCGCAAGGTGCCGCGCCGAGATGGTGCGTGGAACCTCGGCCCAACCAAACCACCTCCCTTGAACCGAAAGCCGGACGGATTCAACCTGCAGGCGACCAAACCACCCGAATTCATTGCTCGGCTTTACGAACCGAGTTTAATGATGTCATGACGCACCGAGGCTAGGATATAGCGGACTGTGATGATGATGGTAGTGATTTGATACGAAATTTATAATAGTGGGTAGAATTGGCAGTAAATGGAAAATTTTTGAATTGGTTGGAATTTGGACGAGCAAAATTGATAGTGGGACCTCCCCGATGTGGTGGGATGGGCAATCCACCATCCCTCACGGCGAGGGGGGGCAAAGGAGCACTAGATTATGGGGTGTATGGCAGTGAAAACTAGCCCGGGTGGGTTAGGATATTGTGTGTAGGGCCCTAGAAGATGACATTAGGCAACGTTAAGATTAGTTAGTGACAAGGATACCTGTAGTGGGGACGCAGGTAGATTAGTGTGGATTATAATGACGAGGGAGCGCAATAGTTTAAAGGGAAGACGGAGGGGCGTGAGTTTTAGAAGGGAGTAGACAGAGCAGATGATGCAGTATGAATGGAAGTGCTGGTGAGCAGCTTCAAATGAGGCATCGGTGAGGCAATGCTCCGAGGTGTGTGTGAGTGTACAAGTGATGAATGAGAGAGCATTGCGGATGAGTGTCATGGTGAGTAGTGAGTGTTGTGGATCAGCGCGAATGCGCTTGGGGGAGAGAAGGGTGCAGGCGGCACCAAGTATGAGAGCACAGGTGTGCAAGTACAGGTGTGTGAAATATATGGAGCAGAGAATGAGTGGTGTGGAGAGAGTTGGAGTAAGTGGTACGGAGTGGTGTGCATGGTGCGAAGGTGTGGATGGGGGAAGAGTGGACCCCTTTCACGAGTACCCGGGGCGGGTAGTGTAAGTGTTAGGTAGAGGGTATAGGTAAATTGTGGTTGGATATTGGCATCTGTGGTGCGGGTGGAAGAATGGTATTTGGATGGGTGCATCAGTGTGGTGGAAATGGCTGGGCGTGTAGCCTGTTAGTGTGTGTAGTTGGTTTGGGCACTCCACCACTGTGAGGATGTCGGCCAGGTGAGGCCGCAGGTGGGCTCTGGGAGCCGGTAGTTGTGGATGGGGCCCGAGGATCCGGAGGACGGACCCGGGTAGCCCAGTGCCAGAGGGCACCAAGGGGTGACAGAGCCAGGAGGGGCCTTCCCCAGTAGATAGGTTAGGTTAAGGAGCTAGGTAAGCTCGGGTGGCAACTGCAGTGGTGGAGGTGTGCAGGTGGGTAGACCTGCTGGGAGAGCTACACGTCACAGCCCAGAAATTGTGCAAGGGCACCGGGAGATGAATCGGGGGAGTGAGACCCCAAATTGAGAAGCACCACAGTTTGGTCAATGGGAATTGGTTTTTAGAACCCAGAGTGTAAGTTGGCCAATGGATTGGCAGGGAGAGACCCCGGGTAGTGTAAAGTGTGTTAATGTCATTTAGAGGATAGTTAGGATTGAAGTCTCCTCGCACCATCTACATGCACTCACCTGAGATGACGTACCTCCACACCATGCCATGTTTTGTTATTTTATTGTGCAGATGTTTGGAATGTGAGACGCATCATGACGTGGGTGTGACATTGTGCTTGATGTTCCATCTCTTCCTCCTTATGAGGATTGATGACGAATTGGGTGATGGCAAATTTTGGCTAGAGGGATTGTGGTGACGAATTTGGTGTAAAGGAAATGTGGGGAAGACGTGACAGTAGCGACGAATTTGTAAATGTGTAGATTTTGTAAATATGGGGTAAGGGCAAGGGTAGTGTAGGTGACAGGGGGGGTGACGTACGGTAGGGACGAGCTTTCTCATTTCGCTCTCCGTACGCATTTCACCTTGCATTGCCTTATTGACGTGTACCCTTGTGACCTTACCCCTCGCTCATTTGTCTTTCCCCTTTTTTCTCCCACATGACCTGTGCGCCATTGGGCGCCGAGGGGAGCGTGCGTGAGTCGGCCATTGTGCGCCCGGAACTCTCAGAACCAGCTGTCTGCATCGATGCACCACATTATGGACCACATGTCTGTGGCCGAGCACCACTTATGGACCCCATGGGTTGGGGCATGGCCCCTCTGCTGGAACCGGCCATGAGGGCCCGAAATCTTGCTGGCGGACCTTGGCCACAGGGCACCGATGCCCCACAGGTGAACCACACTAGTCGGCCCTATGGGCCATAAATAAATAAAAATGGACACGTTGGGTGCATTTCATTTTATGCTCAAATAGGCCGCCAGTAAGAAAATGAAAGGAAATGACAACATCTGGAAGAAAGTAAATAGCCAGCAGAGGGAGCCGAAGAGCAAGAGACCACCTGCAGGGTTAGGGGTTGTTGGTTTATTTTTATTATTGAACATTGACGAACTATGATGACTGGGCACCGATTGGTGCCTGAGGGTGTATTGGTGCGTTTTGGGTGCTTTCATGGTGCATTGATGCAGAGCAGACTGTCTCCCCCCCAGAAAGAACAATCACAGGTCCTGGATCGTAGTGTAAATATCAGTGTAGTCTTGTATAAATGATGCTCCCTACCGGCTGTATGTTTAGTTTGAGGATGCTTTCCGCGATTCGGTTATCCTGTGGGTGTGTTTCTGTTAGGAGAAGGGTGCAACGTCGCAGGGGGACATATTTACTCATTTGTGAACATCTGTAAAACTGTCGCACTCAGGGTTGAGTTAATAGTAGAGGGAACTACATCTGAGTGCCACACTAAAGTAGGTAAAAATTTATCGGGTCGGGAAGCCCCGAGGTAGAGAAGGGTGCAATGTTGCGGATATGGGATTTGCATCCATCCATATCCGCTTGTAAATATTCCCCTATTTCCTCAATACTTCCCAACTATCCCCAATCCCCCATTCCCTAGTCCCATTTTCTGTAAACAACACTCTGTAGACCCGACCTCCCCCTATTTCCCCCATTAAATGTCGTGCCCAGGTTCACCGCATCTCATGTAAGACAACTATAGGACATCTTGCTAGTTATTCTTAGTCTATGTCAGTTAAGGACTCGTTTCCATTAATTCTGACCCTTTGTTGCACCAGAATGTGATTGTATGGCACCGTTAGGAAGTTTAGGACCTCCCAATACCTCCCCGCAGCTCTTCCTCATGGTTCAGCAACAACAACAACAACAACAACAGCAACAGCAACGGCAGCAGCGGGCGCGGGAAGTGCGCGTCCTCACTCCGGCTTGGTTGGTAGGGGGTGTTGGGAGGGCATCAGGCCTTCCCAACGAGCCGCCATCGAACATGTGCTCGACGGGGTTACCAAATAGGGGCTCCCTGTCAGCTCCTCGTCAAGGGAGGAGCCCGGTAACCCCCGCACCCAATGGAAGCGGCGGACCGGCCCCAGTGGGGCGGAGCCAACCAGCCGAGGGCGTGTCACTCCCCGCTGAGCATGCGCAGGGAGAGGGAGGTGACGTCAGATGCGCGCTGAGCTTGGAGCAAGCGAGACCACCTCCGAGCGCTGTGAGGCCTCCCCGCATCTTCTGGACTGGACCGTGCTTTATCCTGTCCCCGAGCCAAGGTGCACCTTGTGCCATCGAACTACCTGTCCCTCCCTGCCATCAATCCCTGTGTAAGTCAGCCTTGTTCCGTTTGTCTGTGGTCTGTCCGGGAATAGATAAGATTGTATTTAAGTGCCCATCTCTTCTGTGTCTTTTACCTCACTCTGCCGTGTAATCTACCCCCTTTTCTCCACCACTGTAATTATACCCTCCTCCGGAGGTCTTGAGAACTGTACCCCTTGCGTCGTTTCCTCTTTCCCAGTCGTCGTGTCCTTTCCATCATTGATTTGGCATAGCGCGATTTGGTCAACGTCTGGGTGAATCGGGTGAGTTGGGGAAGAATCGGGGGAACTGTTAGGTCGCGGCAATACCACCGCTCGGTAAATAACATCTAAACCGCGTCCGTAACAACATGTTCCACTTGTTTTTCCAGTCTGTGATTTTGTCCAGGTCTGCAGAGAGTGAGGAGGCTGCAGACTGCCGATCTGAGGGATGAAGAATGGAGCGACAGAGAGTAGAGTCATCAGCAAAGAGATAGAGAGGATTTTCAAGAGAGTCAGAGAGATCATTGATGAAGACCAGAAAGAGCACAGGGCCCAGAACACTGCCTTGGGGAACTCCAGCCTGAACAGGAAGAGGAGATGAGAGAAACCCATTCAGGGCCACACGTTAACTACGACTAGAGAGGAGGTCCGCCAGCCATGCGTGGAGATTTCCATGGATACCAAAAGAGGAGAGTTTGGTGAGCAGAGCGGGGTGCCAGACCGTATCGAAGGCACGTGATATGTCAAGGGAGACGGCTCTAATTTCCTGTTTGGCATTGAGGACCTCCATCCATTGTTGAGAAAGCAGAAGCAGCATGTCCAGAGTAGAGTGACCAGGTCTGTAACCAAATTGATGATCATAGATCAAGCCATTGGAGAAGAGGAAAGATTTCATATCTGAAGCAATGATGGATTCCATGACTTTGCTGATAATTGGGAGAAGGCTGATTGGTCTGTAGTTGCTGGGATCTGTTTTTGCACCTTTTTTGTGCAAAGAGGTGATGTTGGCAGATTTCCAAGTAGATGGCAGATGACCTTGAGCAAAAGAGAGGGTGAAGAGAACAGAGAGAGGGAGTGAAAGAGTGGAAGAACAGGATTTTAGGACCCGTGGGCTGATGCCGTCAGATCCAGTTGCAGAATCAGAGTCGAGGGTTGACAGAAACTTTTCCACCTTGTCATTCCACCTCGTCTTTTCCACCACCTTGAACGAAACTTTTCCTCGTCGGAGCTCATGTCATATTTGGGCGGTGTATAAGCTAACAGATCGCCGTCTCCATCGATCTTGCCAAGGCCGTAACACCTATTGGCTCAAAATCCTTTTAACTGTTGACTTGGTAGTTTTTACAATGAAGGAAACACGGATGGGGAGTGCATACAACATAGCGATTGTGAATGTGACAGCTCTGAGGCGTCTTTCGCTTTGCATCAAATTATTCATTACATTCATTCATTCATTTAATGATCATTACGCTCATTAAACTGTAGGGGTTACCCCATTGGGACATAATCCACAGGCACGGGACCAGTGGGGCTATTGATTGTATGGGCGTGGCGTGCGTGCGGTTGTTGGAGCCACGCCGCCCGAAGAGTGCTTTTGCGTTATAAATGATTTGAGTTCTCTTCCATGCTCGCTGAGCATGTCCGCCTCGACGAGGCTTGCGTGCACGCTCTCGACCTCCGATGAGTTCGCCCGCCTCCTCACCGAGTTCCCAGCCCTTACATGGCCCACCTTTTCGGCCGTTGCCGTCAAGTACGGGGTGAAGCATCACATTCCGACCACCGGCCCGCCTGTCTACGCCCGGGCTCGACGCCTCGACCCAGGGCAACTCGCTATTGCAAAGGCCGAGTTCGACACGTTGGAGCGTCTTGGCATCGTGCGCCGGTCCGACAGCCCGTGGACCTCGCCTCTCCACATTGCACCGAAGCCGGGGGGCGGTTGGCGCCCATGCAGGGATTATCGCCGCCTCAACGACGCGACTACCCCTGACCGCTACCCAATCCCGCACATCCAGTATTTTTCTGCCCACTTGGACGGTAAAGTTTTTTTTCTAAGGTGGACCTCGTTCGTGGTTACCACCAGGTCCCCGTCCGGCCGCAGGACGTTCCTAAGACCACGGTGATTACACTTCGGGCTTTTCGAATTCCTCCGCATGCCTTTTGGGCTCAAAAACGCGGCCCAGGCTTTCCAGCGCCTGATGGACAGCGTGTTGCGGGATTTGCCATTTCTGTTCGTCTACCTGGATGATATCCTCATCGCAGGCGCTTCCAGGACGGAGCACATGCTTCACCTCCGAGCGCTCTTTGAACGCCTCAGTCAGCACGGCCTTATCATTAACCCGGCCAAGTGCTTGTTCGGGGTGGCCTCAATTGACTTTCTCGGCCACTGCATCACGAAGGAGGGGGCCGTCCCACTGCCGTCTAAAGTGGAGGCTGTGAAAGGTTTTCCGCGCCCCTCACCGTCAAGGCCCTGCAGGAGTTTTTGGGCATGGTGAACTTTTACCATCGTTTCGTGCCTCGTGCGGCCCAGCTGATGCGGCCCCTTTATGAGGCCCTCAAGGGCAAGCCTACCAAACGCGCCATTGACTGGACCGAGAAGATAAACTGGCCCTCGCCAGCGCAACCATGCTGGCGCATCCGTCGCCCGATGCACCGATTGCTCTCACCACGGACGCTTCGGACTACGCGGTTGGCGCCGTGCACGAGCAGTGGATCAACGGGGCGTGGCAGCCTCTTGCTTTTTTTAGCCGGCAGCTCCGCCCTAACGAAAGAAAGTACAGTACTTTCGATCGTGAGCTCCTAGGCCTCTACCTAGCTGTCCGACACTTCCGTTACCTGTTGGAAGCCCGCCCGTTCACGGCATTTGTGGACCATAAGCCCCTGGTTTTTGCCATGGCCAAGGTCTCGGAGCCGTGGTCTGCCCGTCAACAAGGCCAGCTCTCCTTCATTTCCGAGTTCACGACGGACATCCAACATGTTGCTGGGGAGGATAATACGGTCGCCGATAGTCTCTCCCGGTCCATTGTCGGCGCGGTCCACCTTGGCATCGACTACGCCCGCATGGCGGCCGATCAGATCACCGACCCGGAGGTCCAGGCCTGCAGGGCGGCGGTCACGGGGCTTTGACTGTCTGATGTGCCGTTCAAGGACACGGGCACCACGCTACTGTGCGACGTTTCCTTGGGTCAGCCTCGCCCTGTCGTACCCACCAGCTGGAGACGGCGGGTGTTCAATGCCGTCCACGGTCTTTCTCACCCAGGCAGGAAGGTGTCACAAAAGTTGGTGGCGGCAAAGTTCGTTTGGCACGGGCTCAGGAAGGATGTGCGCGACTGGGCCGACACCTGCGTCGAGTGTCAACGCTCGAAGGTGCATCGCCCCGAGCGACGGTTTGACCAGGTTAACGTGGCCCTGGTGCCTTGCGACGGGCCTTTCCGCGTTCTGGAGACTGGGGACAAGTCCTTCGTGGTCGACATCGACGGCAAACCGGACCACCTTTCGGTGGACCCCCTCAAGCCGGCTCACTTGGACCTAGACCAGCCCCCTCGGTTGGCTCACCCCCCGAATACGGACATTGCCCTTGCGAGTGAATTCTGGGGGGCGCATGTAGGGGTTACCCCATTGGGACATAATCCACAGGCACGGGACCAGTGGGGCTATTGATTGTATGGGTGTGGCGTGCGCGCGGTTGTTGGAGCCACGCCCCCCGAAGAGTGCTTTTGCGTTATAAATGATTTATGAGTTCTGGTCACGAGTTAGTTCTGTTAGAATAAAGGAGCTTTGAACAGCTGAGAAGTGTCTCGTCCTCTTGTCATCCGCAACTCCTACAAAACGATTAAACATTAAACGTTCATTAAACGATTACGAAAATAAAAACAAAAAACATTAAAACTGCGGGCAGTGATGATCCGGGGACCATGCCGCTCCATCCTGATTGGACGAGCACGCGCCAGAGTCGTTGACAACGGCAGCCCGGATCCGATTGTTCAAAGTTTGAACTGAATCGATCGAAAAATGAAGGCAGGGATCCATTTTTAAGGTTTTAATAAAATCCAATATGGCCGCCAGGTCACATGACCTATGATGTCATATTTATGATATGTATACAATCACATGGCATACTATAAGTGGTCAAAGTTTCAACTCAATCGATCGAAAAATGAAGCAGTGATGCATTTTAAAGGTTTGCATTAAATCCAACATGGCCACCATGTCACATAACCTATGACATCATCGTTATGATATGCATCCAATCAAGTGCCATACTGTAAGTGGTCAAAGTTTCAACTCAATCGGTCAAAAAATGAAGGCAGGGATGCATTTTAAAGGTTTTCAAAAAATCCAATATGGCCACCGTGTCACGTGACCTATGACGTCATAATTAGGATGTGCACCCAATCAAGTGACATACTATAATTGGTCAAGGTTCAAGTTCATCTGACCAACGGTTTGGCCTGTAGGTCAATACAAAGTTCATGGCATCACAATATTAATTAAATTTTAAAAATGTAGAGTCAGCACTTTTTTAATTGGCGCGTCGTAGACTAATTAAGCAAAAAATTAAAAATCGGAGGAAAGAGCGTTCTTCGCCTTGGCGTGTACTATGTGTGTGCCAAGTTTCAACTCAATAGGTCGAAAAATGGAGGAGATAGATTTTTAGGATTTTCACTAAATCCAATATGGCCGCCACATAACGTGACCTATGACGTCATACTTAGGATATGCATCAAGTCATATGGTATCCCATACATGGTCAAAGTTTTAAATTCCTACGATGAAAGGTGTGACCTGTAGGTCACCAACAAATTTTCATGGAATCAGAATAATAATAATAATAATCCGAGCGATTTCAAAAGGGTACCTATGGTCCCCTAATTACGAAATTACGTTCACACCGTCACATCAAACACAACCATGAACACAAACATCGTCACAACATCGTCACAATGAAAACATCGTCACAAACGTTACATTACGTAATTCAAACCGTGAACACATCGAATATTGGAGAACCCATTGCCCAAATTTGAAACACGATGGAATAATATTTACTGATATGAACAGTGATGTGGCTTTTATTGAAATTCTACAAATACTGTTTAGATTTTGATGATTTGCGTGTGTTATGATTTAACGGCTGTTTATATAGATTGTTTAAAATAAAAAAAGCCTTCAATTTCTGATATTTTGCCTTTTCATTTGAGCCTCCCAATTGAAGCCCCGCCCATAGGGCTTACTTACTATAATTATAATTATAATTACTATAATTATTACCAATTAATTATAGGGCTTACTATAATTCAACAAATGTCCGTCCGTCTGTCTGTCTGTCCATTCGAGGGTACCGCAAAAACGGCTGAACCGATCGCAATGATATTTTGGGTGGGTCCTCCTAGGACCCCCTGGAGTAAAATAGGCTATATTGTATTTCCTAGTTTTAGAAGTTTTCAAATTTTCCAGTTTTTCCAAACACGATGGAATAATATTTACCGATATGAACAGTGATGTGGCTTTTGTTGAAATTCCACGTACCAGGAGAGAGTAGAACGACTCCTGAGGAACTCTTCCTACATAAACGTGCGGCTCCGAAGCAACATGGCAGCATGTGCAAAGCGACTGAGAAACAGGTGTAGCGGCCGCTTCCGTGTTACAGATTCGGCGCGCACTCTTCACACATAAACGTGCGACTGAGAAAGACGTGCAGCGGCCGCTTCCGTTTTGCAGAATTCAATCTTTTTTCAAAATGGGCGCCATGTACTGTTTAGAATTTTGATGATTTGCGTGTGATATGATTCAACGGATGTTTATATGAATCGTTTAAAATTTAAAAAGCCTTCAATTTCTGATATTTTTCCTTTTCATTTGGGCTTCCCAATTGAAGCCCCGCCCTTAGGACGGGTACCGTTGCTAGTAATTTTAATAATATAAAGCTCTTTATAACCGCTGACCGACTGACATTAATGTTCGGTACCTTCCCGGTGTCGTAGAAAGCTAAATTTTGGTGTGCCGATGAACATCAAAGGCAGTATACCGTGAAAACCATCAGAACTGTCGGAAAGCATTCGTAATTGAAAATTTACGTAAAAACTGTAAACGAGTCCATAAAGCAAAAATAAATAAATAAAGAAACCTAAATCAATATCTCGCAGCAGGTCGATGGTGCTCGTTTATAATCATAAAGCTTCTATTTATTATGTACCTCTGTACAAAGCACGGTTTGTTTGTTTTTGTTTACACAATGTGTAAGCATACCACACTAGTAATTTAATACACTGCACATTGCACTTTATATAATAATATATGGCAAATTCCACTTTCAAACTAGAAAATATAATTCAATACGAATGTGTTGATAGATATGCCTCTTTCTGCATAAACATAATCATCTGAACAAGATATAGCGGTTGTTTTATGTCGATACCTTTGTGAAAGAGAGATCCCTGGGAAAAAAGTTAAAATAAATAATATTCTTTACTTTGCAAATTGGTTTGGTGGTGTCATCTCCTACTTCCTCTCGGACCCTCCATTCCTATACCATCTCATCACCAGTCCATAGCAGGTATATCTTTCCTTGGCACACATCATTCAAAGTCCTTCCTTCTTATACTTGATCTATCCACTGCAAGGCCTTCTTCTGCAGGTTTATGGAGTACTGATATCCCCTGCCTCACACCTTCCTGAGCTTCACGTCGTGGAAACGGAGGCTCTCAAGATCATTGGAATGTCTCACGTATAAGCAGAACCCAGGGCTTATCACTTTCCCATCGCAGATGGGTCAGTGGTCTCTCTGTCTTCTTCCACCTCCTTTCTGGTATTGCACCTTCTGCTTCTGCTCTTTCTGTGCCTTGTCCCTCCTCCCTACATGCCCCCCCCCCCCCCCCGACCTCACCCCATGTTTCTGCAGGGTGCATGCAGTCCACCATAAACCACCTTCTGGTGAAATGCCTAAAATCCAGGATCACTGCTCACCTCCACTCATTCATTCTACTATTTTTCCCCACTCATGCAATCAACTTCCACATTCTCTTTAATTTCATTCTTCCCTCCAGATCTTCAAAACAGCTATTCACCACCATCTCAGATCATCCCCAATCGAAAACCATGATGGTTTCCAACCCTGTCAACCCCCCACCCCAAACCCATCTCCTTCCAAATTTTCAGTTTTTCCTTCCTCAAAGTTTGCTTCTGTATCCATCTTGTCCACCAAGTGCATCCTCCCCAACTACATTTCTCTTATTTGTCCAAGTCCTTTTGTTCTGTTGCATACTAATCCATTCAGTGTTCTAGCTCTTCTACGAGCCTGGACTTTGTATACAAAGAAAATCCATTAATCACAAAAAAAAGGCTTTAGACATTATCTATCTATAATTCCAGTAATCTCTGTCTGTACGTTTGTACGTTTGTCTGTCTGTGACCGCTGTTTCTCGACAACCACGGGTCCGATATACTTTTCACTTGCCAGGTATATTGCTGGGGACCCGAGGATGTGCCTTTTCAAGGTTTCATATTAATCGGACAATTACTTACCGAGCTATGTCCAAAAAACGATTCAACCAATCAGAGAGCAGCGAACGATCGCGTGTGCCGAACGTGGCGGGCACACTCTGCCTCGGATGGCACATTTGAGAGCGTATTCATTTATTTCACGTTTGCAAACTATGTTGGCGTTAAACTATATTTTACAACTAATAAAAACGAATTTGCGTTTCATTCGCTTTCCTGCGCGTTTGTGCACGCGATGGCGATTTCTTTACCAAACTCCGGAAGCCGTTCGCTTTGGACCAAACCATTGCATGTAAATAGAGGGGGGGGATTGTCACCACTCGCAAGCCGTTCGCTTTGGACCAAACCATTTCATGTAAATAGAGGGGGCGGGGGGGGATATAATTTTAGATATAGATATAGTACGGGCATGCCCTAGTAACTATAATATGGAAAGTTTAAAACATTATGTGAAATCACTATACAAGGAAACAAGCACAATACAAAAATATCCTGAGAAATGGATAGAAAAGAATCAATGCTATGACTCTGGATGCTATGAAAGCTTTTTGACTAATCACAATTCACATTCAGCGAGAACAATTGTTGATTACAGGAAACTTCTACAGCATGTTAAATCAAAGGTTGGCAAAGTGGCAACATTTCCAATCATCTCCTAGGTTAATGCAATTCAATCTTTTGAATGCTTTCCAGGTGAAAGAGTGGCAGTTTCCAAGTTTCCAAACGAGTAGTTTCCAAGGAGACAAAATGATATGTGAACATACCTCCACATCTCAGACGCTCCGACAATTTCTCTCAAATGACTCCTCACTGCAGGAAGAATGAAGATGTTCACAATATGCATAACACAACTATAATGAAATAATTAATTGCATTTCCTTTCTCAACACTAATTGGTAATATGACAATACCTATGTCAGCTACCTACAACCTACAAACCTTTTTTCTTTTTTTCTGACAAAATAAAATGGCCCAATGAAGCCTTTTGCGACAACAATATCAAGAGGAGGGAGAGGAGAGAGAGGAGAGAGAGGAGAGAGAGGAGAGAGAGGATAGAGAGGATAGAGAGGATAGAGAGGATAGAGAGGATAGAGAGGATAGAGAGGATAGAGAGGATAGAGAGGATAGAGAGGATAGAGAGGATAGAGAGGATAGAGAGGATAGAGAGGAGAGAGAGGAGAGAGAGGATAGAGAGGAGAGAGAGGAGAGAGAGGAGAGAGAGGAGAGAGAGGAGAGAGAGGAGAGAGAGGAGAGAGAGGAGAGAGAGGAGAGAGAGGAGAGGAGAGAGAGGAGAGAGAGGGGAGAGAGGGGAGAGAGGGGAGAGAGAGGATAGAGAGGATAGAGAGGATAGAGAGGAGAGGAGAGAGAGGGGAGAGAGGGGAGAGAGAGGAGAGAGAGGAGAGAGAGGAGAGAGAGGAGAGAGAGGATAGAGAGGATAGAGAGGATAGAGAGGAGAGAGAGGAGAGAGAGGAGAGAGAGGAGAGAGAGGAGAGAGAGGAGAGGAGAGAGAGGAGAGAGAGGGGAGAGAGGGGAGAGAGGGGAGAGAGGGGAGAGAGGGGAGAGAGGGGAGAGAGGGGAGAGAGGGGAGAGAGAGGAGAGAGGGGAGAGAGAGAGAGAGAGACACCTCTATCAGGCTGAACAATTTCTATTTTGTTTCTCACTGATAGGCCGGGTCTGGATCCAGACATGAACCAAAATTTAATGGGCTTGTTCTTGTCACCGAACCAACTCATCCACCCAATTTTGTCACAAGTCATCCATAACGTTTTGAGATATCGTGATATATAATCGGTTTTAGCCTCATCACTCAATGGTGAAGAATCACTTTTAAAATCACCTGGTCCAGATGCAGATTCGAATCTTCACCAAAATTGAATCAATTTGTCCTCGTCACACACCCAACCTATCCAGCAAGTTTCATCCGAATATGTCCATAACGTCCCCGATCTGAGCACTGAGCACTTTGTGATGAAACATCCTGCCTACGGAACACCAATCCAACTGTCTATAGTGGGGTTGGGAATCGAACCCAGACTTAACAGCTCAAAGAAAAGTTGTACCACCTCTGCATCATATTGTTACAGATCGCGGATTAAGATGTTAGTTACCGAGCGGTTTGGTATTTAACCGCGACCTAACAGGATCCCCGACTCACCCGATTCCACCCAAACGTTGGCCGGGTCGCACCACAGCTAGTCAATAGGGAAAAGACAAAGGCGACGAATGCAAAGAGGAAAAAGGAATAAAACGAGAAGACGTACAGACGAGTAATGGGGTTTATTATTTACACACACAAGCAAAAAGGAGCAATCAAGTTTATTTACAACACATAAGACGCAGGTGACACAGTGCAAATACTAGCTTATCTACAGGCTTAACTTATCCCAGGACAGAACAAACAAAAGACACTGACTCACGCGGGGACTTGCAGGAATGGCAGGATGTGGATGGCTGGAGGGAGAGGGAGGTCCAAGGGGGGTCCCGCAGCACAACCGGCGCGTTTAGCAGCCGCCGTTCAGGCCAGGCCCCACGCTGCTGTTTTGGCTGCTGTTTACGTCGCGTGCTTTGCCAGGCCTTGTCCCACTCGTCTGGTCCAAACCCTCAACTCTTTCTTGTTTCTCTCACTCCTCACCACCGACTCCTCACCGCAACCAACTCAGACCAACTCCTTGCGACCAACTCAAAGTGCATCTCCCTGTGACCAACTCTCTGGCCTTTCTGTCTTCTGCTCTCCTCTGTAAAAACGCATCTCTCCTGGACACGCCCTGCCTTGGGTTATATAGGCCCCCGCCCCTCAACCTTTTCGAACCTCCCCGATCGCTCTTCCTCCGCCCTCTCTAGCCAAACCCCTGGCTCATGGTTGGTCGAGTGGGGCTGGCTCACTCCTCCCCTCTATGACGAGGTGGAGACACGCCTTTCTTCCCCGACTCGAGCCTCGTGGTCAATGGCGGTTATTGGAGGGGAGGTAATATGGGCAATCGAGGCTCGGCAATGACGAGAGGGGATGTAATATGAAATGGAGATTTTGGGGATGGGAAGGAAAGGGGATCTATTCTCTTTCACTGGTGCAATGGAGTATTTCAATTAATGGAAGACACAGCCTTACGCTAATACACATAATAAGGATATAACTGTCAAAAAAAAGATATATCGTGTCCTGCATGTATGTTTTATGGACTAACTACGGGAACGCCCTTTGACCTTCATACAACCACAACGGAGGGAGGAGGGGTGATATTTTTCAACAACCTTTTACAACAACATTTTACCACAACAATAAAATTTAAAAAACATTCTCATATCCACAACACTGCACCCTCCTCCCCTTAGGCACGTCCCGGGCCTATAACTTTTACCTTAGTGTGGCACGTAGGTGTAGTTCCCTCTACTTTTAACCTGACCCTGAGTGCGACAGTTTTAAAACATAAATAAATGTGTCCCGCTGCTCCATTGCACCCTGCCTAACAGACTTACGCCCACAGTTAACCGAATTGCGGAATGGTCTTCAAACTATACACTGACGGTGGGAAGCATTATTTACAATGACGCTATTTTTATTTACAAAACTAACCCAGGACCTGTGATTGTTCTTTCTGGGGGGGAGACAGTCTGCTCTGCATCAATGCACCATTAAAGCACCCAAAAACGCACCAAAGCACCCTCAAGCACCAATCGGTGCAGTCATCACTGTTCAACAATGTTCAATAAAAATAAAATCAACAACCCCTAACCCTGCAGGTGGTCTCTTGCTCTTCGGCTCCCTCTGCTGGTTATTATTATTTCTTCCAGTTGTTGTCATTCTTTTGCTTTGCTTACTGGCGGCCTATTTGCAATAAAGTGTGCCCAATGTGTCCTTTTTATTTTCTTTATTTATGGCCCACAGGGCCGACTACGTGTGGTTCACCTGTGGGGCATCGTCGGTGCCCTGTGGCCAAGGTCCGCCAGCAAGATTTCGGGCCCTCATGGCCGGTTCCAGCAGAGGGGCCATGCCCCAAACCATGGGGTCCATAGGTGGTGCTCGGCCACAGACATGTGGTCCATAATGTGGTGCATTGATGCAGACAGCTGGTTCTGGGAATTTCGGGCGCACAATGGCCGACCCACGCACGCTCCCCTCGGCACCTAGTGGCGCACAGGTCATGTGGGAGACAAAAGGGGAAAGACAATTGAGCGAGGGGTAAGGTCACAAGGGTACACATCAATAAGGCAATGCAAGGCGAAATGCGTACAGAGGGCGAAGTGAGAAAGCTCGTCCCTACCGTACGTCACCCCCCTGTCACCTACCCTACCCTTGCCCTTATCCCATATGTACAAAAATCTACACATTTACAAATTCGTCACTACTGTCACGTCTTCCCCATATTTCCCCTATACCAAATTCGTCTCCACAATCCCTCTACTTCAAAATTTGCCATCACCAAATTCATCATCAATCCTCATAAGGAGGCAGAGATGGAACATCAAAGCACAATGTCACACCCACGTCATGATGCGTCTCACAATCCAAACATTTGCATCAAAAATAATTAAACATGGCATGGTGCGGAGTACCTGTCACCTCAGGTGAGTGGATGCAGATGGTGCGAGGAGATCCTTCATCCTAACTATCCTCTAAATGATTTTAACACACTTTACACTACCCGGGGTCTTTCCCTGCCAATCCATTGGCCAACTTACACTATGGGTTCTAATAACCAATTCCCATTGACCAACTGTGGTGCTTCTCAATTTGGGGTCTCACTCCCCCGATTCATCTCCCGGTGCTCTAGCACAATTTCTGGGCTGCGACGTGTACCTCTCCCAGCAGGTCTACCCACCTGCACACCTCCACCACTGTAGTTGCCACCCGAGCTTACCTAGCTCCTCACCCTAACCTAACTAACTGGGGACAGCCCCTCTCCTGGCTCTGTCACCCCATGGTGCCCTCTGGCACTGGGCTACCCGGGTCCGTCCTCCGGATCCTCGGGCCCCATCCACAACAACTACTACCGGCTCCCAGAGCCCACCTGCGGCCTCACCTGGCCGACATCCTCACAGTGGTGGAGTGCCCAAACCAACTACACACACTAACAGGCTACACGCCCAGCCATTTCCACAACACTAATGCACCCATCCACATACCATTCTGCCACCCGCACCACAGATGCCAATATCCAACCACAATTTACCTGTACCCTCTACCTAACACTTACACTACCCGCCCCCGATATCCGTGATGGGGGTCCACTCTTCCCCCATTCACACCTTCGCACCATCCACTCCACTCCACAATTTCCACCATTCTCACTCCACGACCATCCATTCCAATACTCCAGATATTCCACACTACCATTTATTCCACACAGCCACATACACCTGTTGTTGCACACCTGTGCCCTCACACCTGGTGCCACCTGCACCCTCCTTTCTTCCTGGACCATTTGGTCAACACAACACGCAATCACCACTACTCCCTCATACACGGCTCCACACACCTGTTCAGTTGCACACCTGTGCAATCACACCTGTTCAATTCTCACCTGTTCAATCCTCACACACACGGCATCATCTCAGCTAACTACTCCCCTCTGAAACTTGCGCTTCCCAGTCGTCCCTTTAACTATTGCGCTCCCTCGTCATTATCATCCATACTAATCTACCTGCGTCCCCACTACAGGTATCAGTCACTAACTAAACTTAACGTCACCTAATGTCGTCTTCGCTAGATCCCTACAATATAACCTAACCCACCCGGGCTAGTTTTCACTGCCATACACCCCATAAGCTAGTGCGCATTTGCCCCACCTGTGAGGGATGGTGGATTTGCCATCCCACCACATCGGGGGTCTCTCACTATCAATTTTGTTCGTCCAGATTCCAACCAATTCAAAAATTTTCCATTTACTGCCAATTCTACCCACCTTTCGAAATTTCGTATCAATTCACTATCACTATTACCATCACCCGTCTACTTATTAGATCCTCTCGGTGCGCCGTGACATCATTAAACTCGGTTCGTAAAGCCGAGCAATGAATTCGGGTGGTTTGGTTGCCTGCAGGTTGAATCCGTCCGGCTTTCGGTTCAAGGGAGGTGGTTTGGTTGGACCGAGGCTCCACGCACCATCTCGGCGCGGCACCTTGCGGTCCCGGGCCCGATGGCTCAATCTCCCCCGGTCGGAACCCCGTCCCCACGAGGGGGCACCGTTCCGCTTCCTCCCACTCGCCCTCGAACCGGACCGGTCGCCTCGCCCGACAAAGCCCGGACTCGACCGTGCGGGGCGGGGCCAAGCCCGAATCGGCAACGACGCTTCGAAGAGAAGCGACGCAGCATCGACCCGCGCCGGGCCTCGCACCCCTCGCACCGAGCGCTCGCATCGGCTATCCGTCGCCCTAACCGCTAACCTGGTTACCATCGATGCTTTACTTGCATGCTTACAAGCATACGCTACCCCTTTCACCCTCACAAAACCTGGCGTTCCAACGCCGTCCGTACATTCCACCAACGCTCTCCCTGTTACACACCACACCTCTCGCGCACACTTTGGTCCACACCTCTCCTCCGTTACGTCCTCCGTAACACTCACCATGGGCGTGCACTCTTGCATCCACCCACTAACGCGCTCACATGGGCTCTCCCACACCCGCGCCATGACCAACTCAGGTGTGCTTCCTCGCACACGTTCCACCACCACCTTACTCTCCGTGTCACACTTCGTACACCCCGACGTGCATTCTCGCTCGCACTCGGTTTCACACTCGCGCTCCGATGTGCCCTCTCGCACCTGCGCCATCACCAACTCACTATTCGTGTCACACTCCGTACACCCCGACGTGCATTCTCGCTCGCACTCGGTTTCACACTCGCGCTCCGATGTGCCCTCTCGCACCTGCGCCATCACCAACTCACTATTCGTGTCACACTCCGTACACCCCGACGTGCATTCTCGCTCGCACTCGGTTTCACACTCGCGCTCCGATGTGCCCTCTCGCACCTGCGCCATCACCAACTCACTATTCGTGTCACACTCCGTACACCCCGACGTGCATTCTCGCTCGCACTCGGTTTCACTCCCACACTTTATAACACACCCACTCGCCGACGCACACTTTTTCCTCACACGCGTGCCATTTCCACTCACACGGGACCCTTCACCAACGCCCGGGTGCTTCCTCGATCCCAAGCGCGCGAAAATTCTTTTGTCGCTAAACATCCTCTTACAAAATCTCCCCGCACAATACACAGCACGTCTCACCTTCGGGGTTCTTCTTCCTCCCTGCACCAAAACCTGCAAACTTCCATTTGGATTAACGAGTACATCATCATGATTTGAGCAGGGACTTTGTACATAATCCATTTCTCCCTGCAATTCCCGGGCTACCTCCGTCATCTCTTCAATTTTAATTCCCAGCACTGCTTTTTCTTTATTAACCTCGGCGACCGTTGGCTTTAATAAAACACCCTCTACCTCATCGGTCGCCGGCTTTTCCAAACCCCGTGTCGCGATTTCTACCCCCGTCATTGTACCCGTGCTTTTCTCAACTTCGTTCAACCGGCGCTTTTCGACCCGCGTTACTTCCTCGTGCACCCCTGGGACCCTTTCGCCCAACTTGCGGTCTCTGTCCCTCTGCTCCCTTGCCTCTGATATCCGTTTTTCCACTTCACACCTGGATTCCTCCCTCAATTTTTTTAGATCACACCCGGATTCGTCTGACATGGCATCCCTCTTCCAATTATACATTGACTCTTCCATAGAGGCCCTCATTTGTGCCATAAATTGTTCCATGAGGACCTGCATTTGGGCCATCCCTCCCACTTGTGCAGCGGGTGCGGCCGCCGTAGCAATGTGCGAGGCGCCATTTTGTGCGTCTGATACTCCCTCAACCGCCTCCTCATTGCTCTCCTCCTCCCTTTCTTTCCCTAAGTCCTGGGTTACCCCTAACCCGTCTATTTCTCCCACCGGCATCCCGTCGCCTTGGCCAGCCATGGCGCGATTTCAAAATTCGGGTTTTGCTTTACACAAAACAAATTTCGGCAGCTCGTAATTTTGACCAAATTTTTTTTTTTTTTTCTATTCGTTTAAAAAAAAAAAAAATTTGGTCGGGCCTCGAATCCCACTCCCAGACACCAATTGTTACAGATCGCGGATTAAGATGTTAGTTACCGAGCGGTTTGGTATTTAACCGCGACCTAACAGGATCCCCGACTCACCCGATTCCACCCAAACGTTGGCCGGGTCGCACCACAGCTAGTCAATAGGGAAAAGACAAAGGCGACGAATGCAAAGAGGAAAAAGGAATAAAACGAGAAGACGTACAGACGAGTAATGGGGTTTATTATTTACACACACAAGCAAAAAGGAGCAATCAAGTTTATTTACAACACATAAGACGCAGGTGACACAGTGCAAATACTAGCTTATCTACAGGCTTAACTTATCCCAGGACAGAACAAACAAAAGACACTGACTCACGCGGGGACTTGCAGGAATGGCAGGATGTGGATGGCTGGAGGGAGAGGGAGGTCCAAGGGGGGTCCCGCAGCACAACCGGCGCGTTTAGCAGCCGCCGTTCAGGCCAGGCCCCACGCTGCTGTTTTGGCTGCTGTTTACGTCGCGTGCTTTGCCAGGCCTTGTCCCACTCGTCTGGTCCAAACCCTCAACTCTTTCTTGTTTCTCTCACTCCTCACCACCGACTCCTCACCGCAACCAACTCAGACCAACTCCTTGCGACCAACTCAAAGTGCATCTCCCTGTGACCAACTCTCTGGCCTTTCTGTCTTCTGCTCTCCTCTGTAAAAACGCATCTCTCCTGGACACGCCCTGCCTTGGGTTATATAGGCCCCCGCCCCTCAACCTTTTCGAACCTCCCCGATCGCTCTTCCTCCGCCCTCTCTAGCCAAACCCCTGGCTCATGGTTGGTCGAGTGGGGCTGGCTCACTCCTCCCCTCTATGACGAGGTGGAGACACGCCTTTCTTCCCCGACTCGAGCCTCGTGGTCAATGGCGGTTATTGGAGGGGAGGTAATATGGGCAATCGAGGCTCGGCAATGACGAGAGGGGATGTAATATGAAATGGAGATTTTGGGGATGGGAAGGAAAGGGGATCTATTCTCTTTCACTGGTGCAATGGAGTATTTCAATTAATGGAAGACACAGCCTTACGCTAATACACATAATAAGGATATAACTGTCAAAAAAAAGATATATCGTGTCCTGCATGTATGTTTTATGGACTAACTACGGGAACGCCCTTTGACCTTTATACAACCACAACGGAGGGAGGAGGGGTGATATTTTTCAACAACCTTTTACAACAACATTTTACCACAACAATAAAATAAAAAAAACATTCTCATATCCACAACAATATATACTCAGGAATGTCCCAAGCAGGACTAAAACATCTCTGCGTTATTATTATTATTATTATTATTATTATAGCTACCACCACACAATTTAGCCACACAACAGACACACCATACAATAGACTCACCGTTATTCATAGTCATCAGATGCCCTGCGGTGTAAAAATAAACAAGCAAATCACAATAAAGCTTTTTGATTCAAGCACATATTTAAGAACTAGCAGCAGTACACAAAATAAAACAATTAGGCCATGGTATGTTTGTGCAAATTTGGGTTTAAAATGGTGATCATACTACAGTATACATACTGTTGCGGATCTCAGCACCGGCCTTTTCCCCTTACCAAGGGGGGATTAGTCCCCTTGTCTTTGACTAGCCGACGGGACCCGGGACCCGGGACCGATGACGTCCTTCCCGGACAGCGCGAAGTAGGGTCGTAGGACTAATCACTATTACCTAATTACTCGCACTGCCCAGAATCGAGGAAATAAGCCCAACCCGAATCACGGGTGTTGGTGGAAACGCCGAGCGGTAGCGAACCCGTGACCTGAGCCGTTATCAATGACTAAACCCGATCCAAGCGGTTCGTAATCGTGCCACACTTACCCAATGGAGGAAATCACGGAAACGGTCGAATTTGGAAGAAAGGAATAACACGATTTATTTACACTTTGTACAATAATCAGCAGAAGGAAACACAGTGCAGCCTTAATCACAGTCTTAACTTATCCCAAGACAAACGGGCCCGTTCACACTCAGACACACTCAGACGGGGTTTGCAGTTGACCAGGTCAGCACGTCCAGGGATGGCGTCCAGGCAGCTCACTCTCCGGTCCCCAACTCACACCGCGAAGCAGATGAAAGTTGGCAGGAGCTCTCCGCGTGTTGTTTCCACGCACGGGGTTATTACAGGGCGAACGGTTGGGCTGGCTTTGGCAGTTACACTTGCGGCTGCGGCCGCGTACGTAATAAGCGAATAGTTCAATATGCGCTCACAATGCGCTCTTCAATTCCCCGAAACTGTCGTGTGCACGCCATCCTCGTGAGTGCTCCAACAAGTGCTTGGCTTCAGCCCTCTCAACTTCGTATGCCTGCGAGTGCTCTCCCTCTCATAACTCAACTCAGAACTGCGAACTCCTGAGCGCCTCTCCCTTCTCATAACTGAGGTGGGGGCCTCGTGCCAAGGGTGTTATTGCCACGCCCTTGGAACCCTCTGGAACTTACTAGACGCGTCTTGCCACGCCCTATCATGCCATGCCCTCCGAGGCCCCGGTTGGCTGTTGCTCCTTACCGTCACCGCCTCTGACGTGCTCCTCGACTCGGCCACACCCCGACGCCACGCTCCTCCCTCTTTCCAGGCCTACCTCGTGTCATTTGACTAGTTCGAGCGAACTAAGGGCAGCGAACGCTGCTGGCAGCCAAAGTGCCACACACGGAGGGATCAGCCAAAATGGGGCGCGGGATCGAGTTTGCCCATAGATGTAATTAGAGGGTGGCCGCAAAATGAAAAGGACCCAAGATCATTTCTTTACACAACGCAGATGTTACTAGGGAAATGGCCTACTCTTACACATACTATGACATAACTAATACTCTAAGTGGGCCAAGGTGTTGTTTGTGGACTAACTATGGCCTACTCTTACACATACTATGACATAACTAATACTCTAAGTGGGCCTAGGTGTTGTTTGTGGACTAACTATGGGGGGCAAACCTTTAACCTTTAATGATGTCGTATGTACATATGTACATATCATATGTACATAAGGACTTCCGGTTCCTCGGGCGAGTGAGGCGTGCTTCGAGCTCTCCACGGCATCGAAGTTCGAGTGTTTTCCCATTCTTGGCATGGTCAAATTTCCACTGGTTATTTTGCTGTGTACGTGTTATTGTGTGTTTCTCGTTGGTGTTGGTTTGTGGTTCGTGCAAACTTGTGTGTAGTTAATCGTTTTCTGAGTCGTACCTCGTGCGCGGCCTGGTGACTTGGGGCTTCCCTCCCCCCGTCGGTGTTTTGTCGGTTTGGGTTATTTCCTTCGCTGTATTGCTTGTTTCTTTTATTTTGTTTTCTCCCCCTCACCTCACCTCCCTAGACAAATAATTATATATCGATTCTTTCTCTCCTCCCGGACACGTGCTTGTTCGCTCTCCTCCTCGTCTCGGCTTGTGCCCCGCCCCCTGTATCTCGTTTTCTTCCGCCTCTGCTCCTTCTTTCTCAAATCCACGTTCTCGCTTGGAGACTTTTCCCGGATTGTTTTTTCATCGTTCTGTTTGGATATTGTTGGAATATGTTTAAACCGCAGCCGTGATGCTGACACCCCCCCCCCCCCCCCCCCCAGAATTTACATGTTTTAAACGTTTCCCAGTGTGTACCCTGGTCAGAATAGGTACACCGTATCCCTGCGTGTCGTAAGAGACGACTAAGAGGGTTGGCGTCAGGAAGGGCATCCGGCCATAAAAACATTACCTCAAAAAGAGAACCATGACAATCACAAGTACATATGGGCAGGGTGCAGCCCAAAGTGGAGATCGGTTTCTGAGGTTTGGGACATGGAATGTGGGGACAATGACAGGGAGATCAGGAGAAGTGGTGGAAGTATTGGTCAGAAGAAGAGTGGACATATGTTGTGTGCAAGAGACGAGATGGAAGGGAAGTGGTGTGAGAATGGTGAAGGGTAGGCAGGGACAGAAATACAAGTTTGTGTGGCAAGGGTGCCCGGAGGGCGTGAATGGTGTTGGTGTCCTGTTTTCTGAGGAGTTTGTAGACAGTGTGGTGAGTGTGACTAGAGTGAGTGATAGGTTGATGATGGTGAAAATGATGATTGGAAAGCTCTTGGTGAACGTCATCTCGGGATATGCTCCGCAGGTTGGTCGAAGCGATGAAGAGAAGGACAAGTTCTGGTGTGCGATAGAGAAGCTGATGGAAAACGTGAAAGATGAGGAAGTTGTTGTGGTGGGAGGAGACCTGAATGGACATGTGGGAAGGAGTATGGATGGTTTTGAGGGAGTTCATGGGGGTTACGGATATGGTGTGAGAAATGGAGAAGGTGAAAGGCTTTTGGAGTTTGCTGATGGAGCTGATTTGTTGATTTGTAATACTCAGTTCCAGAAAGAGGACAATAAGCTTGTTACATACACGTCAGGTGGGTCGACGACAACCGTTGACTACCTGATGGTGCATCGGCGAGATAGGGGGCACCTCCGGGACACAAAGGTGATCCCGGGGGAGGAGGCTGTTTCACAGCACCACTTGGTTGTCTGCGACATAAGGGTGAAAGGTGCGAGGAGAGCTCGGCGGGTGAAGTACCAACCGAGAATGAAGGTGTGGAGGTTGAAAGAGGTGACAGTAAGGGAGGCATTAAAAGAGAGGCTGAGTAGGGTAGAGGATGATGTGGTTGAGCTTGAAAGTGGTTGGATGTCAATGAAAGCTAGTCTGTTGGGAGCCGTTGGTGAGGTATGTGGATGGACAAAAGGACCACCGAGGCACTCGGAAACATGGTGGTGGGATGTTGAGGTTGGAAAGAGGATTGACGAGAAGAGGAAGAAGTTCAAAGAGTGGCAGAAGGCGAAGGGTACGGGAGCAGAAACAGCAGAGCATGAAAGTTATAAGGCAGCCAGGAAGGCTGCAAAGAAAGAAGTAGCAAAGGCGCAGGAGGCATGTAGGAAAATGTTCGGTAAACGCTTGGATTCGGAAGAGGGTCAGAAAGCAGTATTCAGGATTGCAAAGCAGATAGCGAAAGAGAGGTGTGATGTGATGGGGGTGAGTTGCTTGAAGGATGAAGTGGGACAAATCGTTGTCGACCCAGATGGAATTAAAGGAAGATGGAAAAGATATATGGAAATGCTGTTGAATACAGAGAATGAATGGGATGGCAACATAGAGAGTAACCCAGTTTTAGGACCGGCAGAGAAGATAACTGAGAAGGAAGTTGAGGAAGCGATAAAAGCAATGAAGAGTGGAAAAGCGGGAGGGCCGACGGGAGTTGTGGGTGATATGTTGAAGGCAGCAGGAAGTTGGGGTGTGAAGAGAATGACAGAGATCTGTAATCTGGTGGTGAAAGAAGGCCGCATTCCAGTGGATTGGGAACTGAGTACCCTCGTCCCTCTATACAAGGGGAAAGGTGACCCTCTGGAGTGTGGCTCGTACCGAGCGATAAAGTTATTGGAGCATGGAATGAAGGTATTGGAAAGGGTGTTGGAGAGGAGGATAAGGAAGAAAGTGAAGATCGACGAAATGCAGTTTGGATTTATGCCAGGAAGAGGAACGACAGATGCGCTTTTCATTGTGAGGCAGTTGCAGGAGAAGTACATGGATAAGAGGAAGAAGTTGTTTTTTGGGTTTGTTGATCTGGAGAAAGCATTCGATAGGGTTCCACGCAAAGTATTGACATGGGCATTGAGGAAGTTAGGAGTGGAGGAATGGTTGATCAGAGTAGTGATGGCAATGTACAAAAGAGCACGCACAGCTGTAAGGACGAAGGACGGGAACAGTGGTGAGTTTGAGGTGAAGGTGGGAGTGCATCAGGGGTCGGTACTAAGTCCACTACTATTTGTAGCTGTGATGGAGGTGCTGGCTCAGACCGTAAAGGAGGGTTTACCGTGGGAGTTGTTGTATGCAGATGATCTGGTGTTGATTGCGGAAAGTATGGATGGACTGAAGGAAAAGATGAACAAGTGGAAGGAATGTATGGAGACAAAAGGTCTGAAGGTGAATATCGGAAAGACAAAGGTGATGGCAAGTGGTAAAGCATGTGGTGAGGTGGAAAGAACTGGGAAGTGGCCGTGTGCTGTGTGCAGGAAGGGTGTCGGAGTGAACTCCATTCAATGTACAATGTGTGCTGAGTGGGTTCATCAAAAATGTAGTGGTCTGAGAGGGTCATTAGCCAGTGTGGCAGCTACATTCAAATGTAAGGTGTGCACAGAGGGAGCTGCAGATGGAGGAAATGTTGAGTTGGATCTTGGAGACGGCGTGAAGCTGGAAGGTGTGAAAACATTTTGCTACCTCGGAGACATGCTGAATGGAGAAGGTGGATCAGACTCGGCAACGGTTGCTCGAGTGAGATGTGCATGGAAGAAGTTTCGGGAACTGAGTGGCGTGCTGATGAGGAGGAGAGTGTCGCTGAAGCTGAAGGGAAAGGTGTATGCTGCATGTGTGAGAAGTGTTATGATTTATGGGAGCGAGACATGGGTAATGAACGTAGAGCAGCAACGAAGGCTGGAAAGGGTGGAAATGCGAATGGTTCGATGGATGTGCGGAGTATCGTTGAGAGAGAGGAAGACAAATGATGAATTGCGAAAGATGATGGGAATATTGCCTGTGATTGATGCTGTGAAGAGGAACAGGTTGAGATGGTTTGGTCATGTATTGAGGAAGGATGAAAGTGACTGGTTGAGAAGAGTGATGGAAGTTAATGTAGAAGGAAGTAGAGGACGGGGAAGACCGAGAAAGACTTGGCTAAAGATGGTGGAAGAAGAAATGCGGGCAAGGGGGTTAACAAGGAGAGATGCAGAAAATAGGGCAAAATGGAGAAGATTGTCATGGGGACCGCAAGGCTAACCCCCGCTCTAGCAGGGAACATGGCCTTAAAATGCATGTTGTTGTTTGTTTGTTGATGTCATATGTACAATCTCAAAACCGCAACAATACTAATTTGAGAAAAATCTTTGTTTGTGGGTTTGTGTGTTTGTTTGTCTTCGATACATTCCTAAAACGCTTGACAGAACGAGTTGAAAACTAGTGGTGCACAGGAAGATTTTAAGTGATGAAAAATGATATTTTGATATTGTGGCGGACACAAAAGCCCACTGGCGTGGTGACATCATTCCGCGCACCAAGTGGGCAGTGGCCACGCCCAAGGGGTAGGCGTGGCCTCATGATATACACCGGGCGCGCAGCCCGGAGCGCGCCAGTGTTACAGTGAGCTCCTGAAATAAAGACGCTTATAAGTTACCGCTTGTCCGCTTCCTCCTTGCTCGCAAGCAGCGCGCGTAAGGCTGCTGGGCCATAGAGGTTCACGGTTCACGTTTCACGGTTCACGCGTGTAAAGAAAAGTGGACAAACGTAGTATGACTTGCTCTGGGCCATAGAACGCCTTTCATGTTTCACGTTTCACGTGTCACGTTTCACGCGTGAACGGCGGAATGAACATGCACACTTTTTCTATGCGTGAAAACGGAGATCTCGGTCGACCTGATTATTTTTAGACTGACATCCGGGCAAAACTTCCGAAACAAAATGGACGACTACCGAGAACAGTTGATCGACTTCGACGATGTCAGAAACTGAGTTTATGACAACACAAATCTATAGATTGAATTTAATGAAAACAAATATAACTTTGTAAGCGCAAGAGAAGAGAGGTCTCACCACCCAGTCTGAACGTTTTCAAAAGTAGACTCGCTAGACTACTAGACAAATTACCCTAGCCTAGATCATCACGACCAACACCACATTATCCAAATTAATAGGTACCAACCTGAGAGTAATGATGAGCTTTTGTTCTGCTTCGATCGATTTTCTCCAGTTTGTTTGACCTGGCTGTAGATGTTCCAGGACGAGGGTCTTCAAGGCATCGTAAGTCCTGTATGACATCCTGGTATAATTGAAAAACAGTTCTTCATCGGGATTGTCAAGCAGATAACTGAATGTTCGGTGGAATTCACCACGGGTTTCTCTCAGAAGGAAGTGCTCTCGGCTCCAAATTCTGTGCCTTTTTCTCTTCCTCCGTCTTAGTAGAAGCAGAATGAGGCAATCTTCTTCATCCGAAGAGTCCATGTTGACGGTTACTCGGCCAAAGCAGAACTGGCGCGCAACACGTGAACAGCCAAGCGTGAAATCCTATGGCCCAGGGTCCGATTGTTCACGTGAACGTGAACCGTGAAACGTGAACCGTGAACTTCTATGGCCCAGCAGCCTTACGCCGCGCTTTACTGGTGACCCCCTTGACGTTGGATCTGCCGGAGCAATCCTTCCACACGCGACGCCATTGCCATGGCCAACTTCATCAAACTTCCCGAATTTTGGGAGGCTCAGGCCGAAGTCTGGTTCGTCCAGGCCGAAGCCCAATTTCAGCTTCGGCGCCTCACCGGCGATAACACGCGTTATTGCCACGTCGTCGCCTCCCTCGGGCCCGGCACGGCCGCTCGAGTTGTGTCCGTCCTTCGCCACCCACCGGACGGCCACAAGTACTAGGCACTCAAGCGGCTACTCCTAGCCACGTTCGGCCTCACGGACGACGCACGGGCCGACCGCCTCCTGGATCTCCCTGAGCTCGGTGACACGCGCCCGTCGGTCCGAATGGACCATATGCTGTCACTGTTGGGCGACGAAGCCCCCGGTTCTCTATTCCGGGCGCTTTTCCGTCGCCAACTTCCAGCGCAGGTTCGCCTCGCGTTGGCCGGGACCGGGCTAACGGAACCCCGAGCATTGGCAGCCGAGGCGGACAAGTACTTCGCCGCTTCGGACACGCGGGCGAGAGTCGGCGTGGCCGTCACGGCCCTCGTGGCTGATGCTGCTGATGCTGCTGCTGATGCTGCTGATCCACAGCATCAGCTTATACAGCATACGCAGCATGCTGATACGCACCTCGTGACCGCCGCCACGCCCCGCCCACCGCCGCGGCGAAAACCGCCACCGCGGGGAAACCCGCCAACTCCACCGGCCTGGCGGAGCCAGCCGCGCTCCTCCAGCTCCTCCAGCTCCACCACCTGGTGCTGGTTCCACGCCAAGTTCGGCCACGAAGCTCGGCAGTGTCATCCGCCATGCTCCTTCAACAGGTCGGGAAACGCCTGGGCCGGCGCTCAATAGTGGCGATGAGCGCCGGCCGTTCGAGCAGCCTGCCGTTCATAACGGACACCTTCTCCGGGCGCCGTTACCTGTGCGACACGGGAGCGCAGGTGAGTGTCGTTCCCGCCGGCACGTCAGACAAGCACGCCACGGGTGGGGCCCCGCGCTGCTTGCCGCGAACGGGACGCCCATCCGTACGTACGGAAAACGCTGCCTCTCTCTGCGGTTCGGAGGGCAGGTTTCCGATGGACGTTCGTCACCGCCGACGTGCCCATGGCACTGCTTGGCGCGGACTTCCTGTGCGCTAATGGGCTCCTGGTCGACGTCAAGCGCAGACGTCTTGTCCAGGCCGAGACGTTCAGCTCGCTCGCTTGTGCGTTGCCCAGCTCAACGAGCGGCTTGCCAAGCGGCTTGCCGAACGGTTCGATTCCGGCCACGTTGGTCTGTACGTTTCCGGCAGCGGACGCATTCACCCGCCTCCTCGCCGGCTTCCCGGCCCTCACGCGGCCCACCTTTTCGGCGGGGGCCATCAAGCATGGGGTGGCCCATCACATCCCCACTGTTGGGCCACCGGTCTAACGCCCAGGCACGCCGCCTCGAGCCGACGAAGCTGGTGGTGGCAAAAGCGGCGTTCGCTACCCTGGAGCGACTCGGCATCGTTCGGCGCTCAGAGAGCGCTTGGGCGTCGCCGCTGCACATCGTGCCGAAGCCCGGCGGGGGATGGCGACCGTGCGGGGACTATCGCCATCTCAATGATGCCACGACTCCCGACCGCTACCCCGTCCCCCACATTCAGGACTTTTCCGCCCGTTTGGCGGGCATGTCCTTCTTCTCGAAGGTGGACCTCATACGCGGCTACCATCAGGTCCCCGTCAGGCCGGAGGACGTCCCGAAGACGGCGGTCATCACGCCATTCGGACTCTTCGAGTTCCTGCGCATGCCCTTCGGTCTGAAGAATGCGGCTCAGGCGTTCCAGCGACTGATGGACAGCGTCCTGCGTGACTTGGATTTTGTCTACGTCTACCTGGACGATATCCTCGTCGCCAGCGCGTCCCGCGAAAAGCACCTACGCCACCTCCGCACGCTCTTCGAACGCCTGGGCCAGCATGGCCTGATTGTGAACCCCGCAAAGTGCCGGTTCGGCGCCACCATAATCGATTTTCTGGGGCACCGTGTCACCAGGCACGGAGCCATCCCCCTGCCGGCCAAGGTGGAGGCGGTGAAGGGGTTTCCGCGCCCCCGCAAGATCAGAGGGCTGCCGGAGTTCCTGGGCATGGTGAACTTTTACCATCGGTTCCTGCCCCGTATCGCCCAGCTCCTGCGCCCCCTGCACGAAGCTCTCCGAGGTAAGCCGGGCAAAGGCGACGTTACCTGGACCGAGCAGATGGACACGGCATTCACGGGCGCGAAGCTCGCCTTGGCTAACGCCACCATGCTCGCGCACCCGGCGCCCGATGCACCGATCGCCCTCACCACCGATGCCTCGGACTACGCGGTGGGCGCGGTGCACGAGCAATGGGTGCGTGGAGCTTGGCAACCGCTGGCGTTCTTTAGCCGGCAGCTTCGCCCGCCCGAACGCCGTTACAGTACCTTCGACCGCGAGTTGCTCGGGTTTCACTTGGCGGTCAGGCACTTCCGCCATCTGCTCGAGGGCCGTGCGTTCACTGCCTTCGTCGACCACAAGCCGCTGATCTTCGCGATGGGCAAGGTCACCGAGCCGTGGTCGGCCCGGCAGCAGCGTCACCTCTCGGCCGTGTCCGAGTACACGACGGACATCCAGCACGTCGCGGGGAAGGACAACCCGGTGGCGGATTGCCTTTCCCGGGCCGTCGCCCATGCGGTCCACCTCGGCATCGACTATGCCCGGATGGCAGCGGACCAGGCCGCTAACCCCGACGTCCAGGCCTTGCGGACCGCTGTCACGGGCCTCCGCGTCACCGAGGTGGCGTTCGACGGCGCGGGCGCGGCCCTCTTGTGCGACGTCTCCCTCGGGCGTCCTCGCCCCATCGTGCCCGCGGGCTGGCAGCGCCAGGTGTTTGACGCCATCCACGGCCTGTCCCACCCGGGCGCGAGGGCCTCCCAAAGGCTGATCGCCGACAAGTTCGTCTGGCATGGCCTCCGGAAGGCCGTCCGCAGCTGGGCCAGGACGTGCCTCGCGTGCCAGCGCGCCAAGGTGCACCGGCACACCCAGGCCCCGTTGGCCCTGTTGACGGTGCCGGAACGCCGGTTTGACCACGTCCACGTGGACCTGGTGGGACCTCTGCCCCCCTCGCGGGGTTTCTCCTACGTCCTCACCATGGTGGACCGCACCACCCGGTGGCCGGAGGCCGTGCCCTTGGCGTCGACAACGGCGGCCGACGTCGCGCAGGCTTTCATCGCCACCTGGGTCGCCCGGTTCGGCGCCCCCTCAGACATCTCGTCCGACCGCGGCCCCCAGTTCACCTCGGAGCTCTGGGTGGCGGTCGCGAAGGGGCTCGGGGTCCGGCTGCACCGAACCACGGCCCA
>NC_136269.1:103015990-103142006 GCF_964187855.1 Myxine glutinosa | reverse complement strand
CCCCTCTGTGTCTCTCCCCATCCTCTGTGTCTCTCCCCACCCCTCTGTGTTCTCGCCACCCCTCTGTGTCTCTCCCCACCCCTCTGTGTCTCTCCCCACCCCTCTGTGTCTCTCCCCCACCCCTCTGTGTCTCTCCCCCACCCCTCTGTGTCCTCTCCCACCCTCATCCTCTGTGTCTCTCTCCCACCCTCTGTGTCTCTCCCCCACCCCTCTGTCTCTCCCCCCACCCCCTCTTGTGTCTCTCCCCACCCCTCTGTGTCTCTCCGCCACCCCTCTGTGTCTCTCCCACCCCTCTGTGTCTCTCCCCACCCCTCTGTGTCTCTCCCCCACCCCTCTGTGTCTCTCCCCCACCCCTCTGTGTCTCTCCCCCACCCCTCTGTGTCTCTCCCCCACCCCTCTGTGTCTCTCCCCCACCCCTCTGTGTCTCTCCCCCACCCCTCTGTGTCTCTCCCCCACCCTCTGTGTCCTCTCCCCCATCCTCTGTGTCTCTCCCCCATCCTCTGTCTCTCCCCCACCCTCTGTGTCTCTCCCCCACCCTCTGTGTCTCTCCCCCCACCCTCTGTGTCTCTCCCCCCACCCTCTGTGTCTCCCCCCCACCCCTCTGTCTCTCCCCCACTCTGTTTCTCTCCCCCACCCCTCTGTGTCTCTCCCCCACCCCTCTGTGTCTCTCCCCCACCCTCTGTTTCTCTCCCCCACCCCTCTGTGTCTCTCCCCACCCCTCTGTGTCTCTCCCCCACCCCTCCGTGTCTCTCCCTCACCCTCTGTGTCTCTCTCCCACCCTCTGTGTCTCTCCCCCACCCCTCTGTCTCTCCCCCACCCCTCTGTCTCTCCCCCACCCTCTGTTTCTCTCCCCCACCCCTCTGTGTCTCTCCCCCACCCCTCCGTGTCTCTCCCCCACCCCTCCGTGTCTCTCCCCCATCCTCTGTGTCTCTCCCCCGCCCCTCTGTGTCTCTCCCCCATCCTCTGTGTCTCTCCCCCATCCTCTGTGTCTCTCCCCCGCCCCTCTGTCTCTCCCCCATCCTCTGTGTCTCTCCCCCATCCTCTGTGTCTCTCCCCCATCCTCTGTGTCTCTCCCCCATCCTCTGTCTCTCCCCCATCCTCTGTGTCTCTCCCCCATCCTCTGTGTCTCTCCCCCATCCTCTGTCTCTCCCCCATCCTCTGTGTCTCTCCCCCACCCTCTGTGTCTCTCCCCCACCCTCTGTGTCTCTCCCCCACCCTCTGTGTCTCTCCCCCATCCTCTGTCTCTCCCCCACCCTCTGTGTCTCTCCCCCATCCTCTGTCTCTCCCCCATCCTCTGTCTCTCCCCCACCCTCTGTGTCTCTCCCCCAGCCTCTGTCTCTCCCCCACCCTCTGTGTCTCTCCCCCACCCTCTGTGTCTCTCCCCCATCCTCTGTCTCTCCCCCACCCTCTGTGTCTCTCCCCCACCCTCTGTCTCTCCCCCACCCCTCTGTGTCTCTCCCCCACCCTCTGTGTCTCTCCCCCACCCTCTGTGTCTCTCCCCCACCCTCTGTGTCTCTCCCCCACCCTCTGTGTCTCTCCCCCACCCTCTGTGTCTCTCCCCCACCCTCTGTGTCTGTCCCCCACCCTCTGTTTCTCTCCCCCACCCCTCTCGGTCTCTCCCCCACCCCTCTCGGTCTCTCCCCCGCCCCTCCGTGTCTCTCCCCCGCCCCTCCGTGTCTCTCCCCCGCCCCTCCGTGTCTCTCCCCCACCCTCCGTGTCTCTCCCCCACCCTCCGTGTCTCTCCCCCACCCTCCGTGTCTCTCCCCCATCCTCCGTGTCTCTCCCCCCATCCTCCGTGTCTCTCCCCCACCCTCCGTGTCTCTCCCCCACCCTCTGTGTCTCTCCCCCATCCTCTGTTTCTCTCCCCCACCCCTCTGTGTCTCTCCCCCACCCCTCTGTGTCTCTCCCCCACCCCTCCGTGTCTCTCCCTCACCCTCTGTGTCTCTCTCCCACCCTCTGTGTCTCTCCCCCACCCCTCTGTCTCTCCCCCACCCTCTGTTTCTCTCCCCCACCCCTCTGTGTCTCTCCCCCACCCCTCCGTGTCTCTCCCCCGCCCCTCCGTGTCTCTCCCCCGCCCCTCCGTGTCTCTCCCCCATCCTCTGTGTCTCTCCCCCGCCCCTCTGTGTCTCTCCCCCACCCTCTGTGTCTCTCCCCCACCCTCTGTGTCTCTCCCCCACCCTCTGTGTCTCTCCCCCACCCTCTGTGTCTCTCCCCCACCCTCTGTGTCTCTCCCCCACCCCTCCGTGTCTCTCCCTCACCCTCTGTGTCTCTCTCCCACCCTCTGTGTCTCTCCCCCACCCCTCTGTCTCTCCCCCACCCTCTGTTTCTCTCCCCCACCCTCTGTGTCTCTCCCCCACCCTCTGTGTCTCTCCCCCACCCTCTGTGTCTCTCCCCCACCCTCTGTGTCTCTCCCCCACCCTCTGTGTCTCTCCCCCACCCTCTGTGTCTCTCCCCCACCCTCTGTGTCTCTCCCCCACCCTCTGTGTCTCTCCCCCACCCTCTGTGTCTCTCCCCCACCCTCTGTGTCTCTCCCCCACCCTCTGTGTCTCTCCCCACCCTCTGTGTCTCTCCCCCACCCTCTGTGTCTCTCCCCCATCCTCTGTCTCTCCCCCACCCCTCTCGGTCTCTCCCCCACCCCTCTCGGTCTCTCCCCCACCCCTCTCGGTCTCTCCCCCACCCCTCTCGGTCTCTCCCCCACCCTTCTCTGTCTCTCTCCCACCTTTCTCTATCTCTTTCCTCTCCTCTCTTCTCTCCCCTCTTCTCTTACCTCCCCTCTTGTCTTCTCTCCCCTATTCTCTTCTCTCCCCTCTTGTCTTCTCTCCCCTCTTGTCTTCTCTCCCCTCGTCTCTTCTCTCCACTCTTCTCTCCCCTCTTCTCCTCTCTCCCCTCTTCTCTTCTCCTCCTCCTCACATTCCTGCCTCACTCTCTCTTCCTCCTCCACTCCCCTCTCTTCCTCCTCCACTCCCCCATTCCTCCTCCTCCTCTCTCTTCCTCCTCCACTACCCCAATCCTCCCCTCTCTGCCTAGTGCCTACTCCACCTCTGCTCCCATATTTCTTCCTCCTCCCCTTCCAAATTTCCCCCTTTACTTCTCCCCTCCCCTCTCTCACACCGCTCCCCTCGTCCTCCCTCCCCAGCCCCTTTGCTTCCCTCCCCTCTACCCCCACACTTTTCCTCCCTTCCCCCTGCTCTGTCCCAATATATTACCGTCACAAAGTGATTCCGCATTGCCCAGCAACGCCGGGTATCTTTGCTAGTGTTTAATAAAAACATCACATCACCTCCATTCCCACATACTCGATCCCTCCGAACGAGTAGATAGATATATGAAAGTACGGAAGTCCACCTGGACCCTCACTCGTACCATTTAAAACGTTTTTGGTGTGACTCTGCCAGGTGGTTTTGAACCACCGACATTATAGACCCAGAGCACCCACTCTTACACCATGTGAGGCGGCTGGGGGCTGGTCCGGTCTCACATAGTGTAGCTCCCAATCCCAAGGTATTCGTTCTTTATTTAAAATATTATCTAAGCTCAAATCAGGATACATTATTTTCGCACGTGATATAAATATTCAAGATCATCAAGATGTTATCCAGTGACATAATGGAATAACAGGATATCAAAAAGTAAACCAGCGCTTGACCTATACACCGCCCTTAAAATAAAGTTTCACCCTCGATTATGAAAGGAAGGATTTTGATAGAACACCTTATCGATCATAATTGCTGACGCATTTATTCAAGGTAATAGTGAAGATTTTTTAAAATATCCCCGATTTTATTGATTCTATAAGCATCCCCTTTCAAATGATCGGGACTATTCTCGCTGGCAGAGGTTCGCACCGCGAGGATGTTGAGCGCTGGGCGATAGACGGGCCTTTTGAGCTCTCTTTGTTTGGGTTTTTCCTCTTCCTTATAAGCGTGTAGCAATAAAGGAAGAACGAAGAGCCTTCGGCCTAAAGTACATCGCTAGATAGTGCAGAGTGGCCGTTTGAAACTTTCAACTTTGCTTTTACGGGCGAAGCGAACGAGGCTTGCTCATTGTGAGGGTCGCTTCGATTGTCCGGGTGTCCCTGGGATTCCGGGCCACGCGAATCTTCCGGCAGACCGAGTTCCGTGATGCTGTGAGAGCGTCTAATCCTGCAACCTACGAGTCGCGGCGTTTTGTGCAAGAGCACGTGGCGGCGCTCATGCGATTCTCCTGTCCCGGGGTCCGATAGCTGCCTCGCTGGTCGTGCTTGTGTACAACGGGGAACGTGTCGTGAACGCACGTGGGTACGTACAACAAAAGACAAAATCCGAATCACGTCTTGCTGGTCGACAACTTGGAATAGTTGTGGATTTTCTGACGACCTGTCGTAATTCAACTCTGTTCTTGGATTGTGTGTGTGTGTGTGTGTGTGTGTGTGTGTGTGTGTGTGTGTGTGTGTGTGTGTGTGTGTGTGTGTGTGTGTGTGTGTGTGTGTGTGTGTGTGTGTGTGTGTGTGTGTGTGTGTGTGTGTGTGTGTGTATTTATTTCCTGCATAAATCTAAAACTTAAAAGTATGGAGGATCTTGTCTGTAGTTTGAGCTGTCTGCCTTCCAATCTCAAGCCAGCGATAAACTCTCACCATGGTGTACCGTGCTGAGCAAGGTATCAACGTGGGGACGGTCCATCGGACATATTGTAGCGACCCATGGGTCCCCCAAGCGAGACCAGCAGCAGAATCTCCTTGCTCCAGCCGGTGACGTCACCGGCGGACAACCTCGGCGCCGGGGTGGCTGGTCACGTGACCACCGAAACACGCCTCGCCTGAGAGGCGTGGCTTTCGGTTTCGGTTATGCTTTCTGGTTTGGATACATATGCAGCCCGATAAGCGGGCTTTTCAGAGTTCCCGAGTGGGTTTTTACAATAAATATCTTCTCGGACGAGTTTGTGCCTTGCCCATCATTTTGTCCGTCTCATGCTGGAGCACGGGCTCCTTCACTGGTGACCCCGAATTTACGACGCGCGATGGACACCGCAGTGTCCCTCAAACTGCCCACCTTCTGGGAAGCACATGCCGCCGTCTGGTTCGCGCAGGCAGACTCCCAGTTCGCCCTGCGTGGCATAACGGAGGACGCCACTCGATACCATTACGTGGTCGCCGCGCTTGGCTCCGCGACCGCCGCCCGCTGCCTGAGCTTCCTCCAGAACCCGCCCGCTGACGGCAAGTACGACGCCATCAAGGCACTTCTGCTGGGCGCTTTCACCCTCTCCCCAGCTGAGCGCGCACGACGCCTGATCGACCTGCCTGAGCACGGCGATACGCGCCCGTCCGAACGCATGGATTACATGCTCGCGTTGCTCGGCGAGCACCCCTCGGATTTCCTGTTTCAGGAGCTCTTTCTTCGCCAGCTCCCGGCCCAGGTATGGGTCGCCCTGGCAGGTACGACCATCGTGAACCCCCGCGACCTCGACAAGATCGCTTCGGCAAGCCAGCTCGCCGGAGCAGCGAGCCAGCTCGTCGGGGTGGCGGCCGGGAGCCTTCCCGCCCACCCGCTCGACGCCCGTGACGCAGTTTCCTTCCCGGAGGCCGCCGGGCCGGCGCGACTGGCAGCGGCGACGCCGCGTTGCCCGGGCCCGACGCGTCGACCGGAGCCCCCGCCGGACCCGGCCTGGTGTTATTTCCATGCCAGGTTCGGGCGACAGGCCCGATCATGTCGACCCCCGTGCACGTTCGGCAAGTCGGGAAACGGGCGAGCCGGCGTTCCCTACCAGCAATGAACGCCGGCCGTTCCGGAAACCTGCTGTTCATCGCGGACCGAGCGTCGGGGCGGTGCTTCCTCTGCGACACCGGCGCTCAGCTGAGCGTCATTCCCGCTTCGGCGGAGGACAGGCGGGCCGCCGTTTGCGGCCCCCCCTTGGTCGCGGCCAACGGCTCCGCCATCCGCACCTTCGGCCCACGCACCGTCGCCCGCCGCTTCGGCAGCCAGCTCTTTCACTGGGAGTTCTTGACGGCGGACGTCCCCATGGCTTTGCTCGGGGCCGATTTCCTGTGCGCCCACGGGCTGCTGGTCGACGTGAAACGCCGGCGTCTCGTCAACGCCGAAACTTTCAGCTCCCTGGCATGCGCCTTGCGCCGTGCCGCGCCCACCGAGTTTTCCTGCGCCCTCCCATTGGCGGACGACTTCGCACGCCTCCTTGCGGAGTTCCCGGCCCTCACACGACCGACGTTTTCGGCCATCGCGGTGCGCCACGGCATCGAGCATCACATCCCCATTACGGGCCTGCCGGTGTACGCCCGGGCTCGCCGTCTCGACCCCGCCAAACTCGCCAAGGCCGAGTTCGCGGCGCTGGAGCGCCTCGGCATCGTGCGGCGCTCCGACAGCGCCTGGGCCTCGCCGCTGCACATCGTCCCGAAGCCGGGGGGCGGATGGCGGCCATGCGGCGACTACCGCCGCCTCAATGACGCCACTACCCCCGACGGGTACCCCGCCCCGCACATCCAGGATTTTTCCGCCCGGTTGGCGGGACGGACCATTTTTTCAAAAGTGGACCTGATTCGGGGGTACCACCAGGTGCCCGTCCGCCCGGCCGACATCCCGAAGACGGCCGTGATTACACCTTTCGGCCTCTTTGAATTCCTCCGGATGCCCTTCGGCCTCAAACGCGGCGCAGGCGTTCCAGCGCCTGATGGACGGTGTGCTGCGTGACTTGCCGTTCCTCCATACCTACCTGGACGACATTCGTCGCCAGCACGTCCAGAGCCGAGCACCTCCTCCACCTCCGGACGCTGTTCGGCCGCCTCAGCGAGCACGGATTGATCGTCAACCCGGCCAAATGTCACTTCGGTGCGGCGACGATCGACTTTTTGGGCCACCGCATCACCCGGGCCGGCGCCGTGCCGCTACCGGCCAAAGTCGAAGCCATCGCCGCTTTCCCGCGCCCCCGCTCCGTCAAGGCGCTGCAGGAGTTCCTCGGGATGGTGAACTTTTATCACCGCTGCGTGCCCCGAGCTGCGCAACTCATGCGGCCCTTGTACACCGCCCTCCGCGGCCAGCCGGTGAACCGCGTCGTCGTCTGGTCCACGGACATGGACGCTGCTTTCACCGGCGCGAAACGGGCCCTCGCCAACGCCACGCTGCTGGCCCACCCGGTACCCCAGTCTCCCATCGCCCTCACCACGGACGCCTCTGACTATGCCATGGGCGCGGTCCATGAACAATGGGTAAATGGGGCCTGGCAGCCGCTCGGATTCTTCAGCCGGCAACTCCTGCCCAACGAGTTAAAGTACAGCACCTTCGACACACTCGAGTTAAAGTACAGCGACAGTTAAAGTACCTGGCCGTCCGCCATTTTCGCCACCTCCTGGAGGGCCGCCCGTTCACGGCTTTTGTCGACCACAAGCCGTTGGTTTTCGCCATGGCCAAGGTCATGGAGCCGTGGTCAGCCCGCCAGCAGCGCCACCTCTCCGCCGTGTCGGAGTACACCACAGACATCCGGCACGTCGCCGGGAAAGACAACGCCGTGGCCGACTGCCTTTCTCGAGCCGGCGCCAATGCCGTCCACCTCGGCGTCGACTTCACCCTCATGGCAGCGGACCAGGCCACCGACGGCACGGTGCAGGCGCTCCGGGTGGCAGACACGGGCCTCCGCTTGGCTGACGTCCCCTTCGCGGACACGGTCCTGCTGTGCGACATCTCCCAAGGCCGACCTCGCCCTGTTGTGCCGGTCACCTGGAGGCGTCGCATTTTTGCTTCGCTCCACGGCCTCTCTCACCCGGGCCGGAAGGCGTCCCAGCGGATGGTGGCGGCGCGTTTCGTCTGGCATGGGCTGCGACGGGACGTCCGTGACTGGGCCAACGCCTGCACACCCTGCCAGCGGGCCAAGGTCCACCGGCATACCCAGGCTCCGCTGGCTCCCTTCACCGTGCCCGAGCGACGGTTCGACCACGCCCACGTGGACCTGGTGGGTCCCCTTCCCCCATCGCAGGGGTTCACCCACCTGCTTACCATGGTGGACAGGACCACCAGGTGGCCGGAGGCCGTGCCCCTCACCTCCACCACCACCGCTGACGTGGCCCAGGCATTCATCGCCACCTGGGTCGCGCGTTTCGGCGCACCGGCGGACATCTCGTCGGACTGCGGCCCACAGTTCACGTCCGAACTATGGGGCGCGATTGCCCGCACGTTGGGCGTTACCCTACACCGCACCACGGCTTACCACCCCCAGGCCAACGGGTTGTGCGAGCGGTTCCACCGCTCCATGAAGGCCGCACTCATGGCCGGCCTCCAGGACGACGGCTGGGCCGACCGGCTCCCGTGGGTCCTTTTGGGCCTACGCACGGCCCCCAAAGAGGACCTCCAGGCATCCACCGCCGAGCTGGTGTACGGCCAGGCCCTCCGCGTACCGGGGGAGTTCATTCCCGACGCCACCAGCCCCTGGTCCGCCGCGCGCCAGCGCACGGACCTCCAGGAGGCCGCCCGACGTTTCGCCCCGGTGCCCACGTATAAAAAGTATAATCCTTTGCACCTGTCGGTCACGTGACCACCGAAACACGCCTCGCCTGAGAGGCGTGGCTTTCGGTTTCGGTTATGCTTTGTGGTTTGGATATATATGCAGCCCGATAAGCGGGCTTTTCAGAGTTCCCGAGTGGGTTTTTACAATAAATATCTTCTCGGACGAGTTTGTGCCTTGCCCATCATTTTGTCCGTCTCGTGCTGGAGCACGGGCTCCTTCAATATCACCTACGTCAAGTCGAAGGGTCTGTGTGCCAGCACTGGTCATTGGTGGACGTTATAGATCCTATGGAGGGGAGGGGTCTTCCGTAAACAGTAGGCGAGTTATCGCCTACACCCTGAACAAATTACAAATTCTTACTGGAATCACCTTCAGGTGAATGTCAGGACTGGACAGCCAGTTCGTGAAAGACTAGAAAGGGAAGGAGGTGGCAAAAACGTACCCTGCCCGACTGTACAAAATGGTAGTTTTCTGTAGTGCATAGTGGATAAGGATATTCATTGGAGACATTTGTGTACGTTTTTCGTGATTGGAAGGACATCAGGAGTTCATGCATTATATGTCATTTTATCCTGGAATTACAGGAGCCATGAGCTTTTGGATGGTCTGCAAAATAAATATTACCTTCGCCACCGAAGGTGGGCAGAGGTTATGTTTTCACCCCTGTCTGTCTGTCCTGTCCACGAACACGATATCTTAAAGGGTTGTGGTCGGATTCGGACGAAAATTGGTGGACAGGTTGGGTGTGTGACAAGAATGAAATGATTAAATTTTGGTGAAGATGTGGATTTGGATATGGATACTAGAATTTTAAAAAGTTATTCTTCACCGTTGAGAAATAGGTCTAAAACCGAGATATGGCATGATATTTCAAAACGTTGGGGACGAGTTGTGACAAAACGTTGTGGATGAGTTTGCTAGGTGACGAGAACATTCGTTTTTGGTTCAAGTCCGGATCCCGTTCCAGCCTATCAAAGGGATACAAAACATAAACTGTTCAGCCTAGCAGAAGTATGTATGCGCTCTACTGAAGCACCGTTCTAATTTGTTTTGTTTTCAGTCGCGCTCATGATTGTCATCATTTGGTGGAATATTGTTATGTTTTTGGGGTAAGGATGAAATACCGTAGTCGAGATGCAATTGTGTAGGTTTAGAATGCTCCGAGTGTCGTGAAGAAGAATAACCCACCTCGATGTAAATTACGTTAGGCCGACTGTCCGGGTAAGATCTATATGTGTCTCCATACGAGGGGTGGAGCTATGTTAGTTAGGTAGGGCTTAAGGATAAACCCCAGTGTGTAATTGCCTTGTGATTTTTCCATTTGTTGTTATTGCATCTCAAAGGGTCACCACAATAACTACAACAATTGCACTGTAAATTGACTCATTTGCTCACAACGCTGCCAGGTCCAACAAACCCGGCACATTTGCCGCACGTGCCGACCATGCCCCGCCTCATGGCGAACGATGTCATCCGAATATTCCCGAGCGAAGATTAGACTCTGCTCCCGACGAACTGTAACGGGGAGGCCACGCCCCGGCCTTTGTGATTGAGTAGCGCTCGGTGATTGGACAGAGTGTGTGACGTCAGTGTGGAATATTCGGGAGAAGGAAAAAGACACGTCTCACCATCTTTCTCTCTCTCTCTCGTTCTGGCTCGCGTCGCGAGTGGACGCTGTGGTTTCGGGTGCGCTGGTGAGGAGACGTGTCGGGGCTTTGGGACTGTTTGCAACGTGGAAGGAGGAGGTGTTGGTTGATGGTGATGCCCTGCAGAGAAGGAGGGGGTCGCGAGCAAAATAGAGGGATCCTGCCTGCTTGTCTCACGCCAGCGGCTGGCTGCGGGTGTGATTTCGCGCCATTTTGTGCGTTTCCCGTGTGATTGTTCGAGGTGACGACCAGCAGCCTTACCAGCCATTTGGGGATGCAAAGCTGAGTTCGGCTGATTATAAAAAGGATTTTAATTTTTGTGAGCTTCGAAATGTGTCCAGAAATGGACTTCCGTCGGAACATTCGGGGAAATAAATTGAATTGGGTGTTTCCTAATGCTTCAGTCCTGCTGAATTCAATGGTGCAGTTCCGCATGCAATATTCCATTGCAAAAGGGGTCAAAAGGGCCAATTTCTGATCAGACCCTTCTACGATTCACAAAGACCAGGGTTTCCACATGGGATGAAATTTCACATGCTTACCCACTACAGCAGCTGGTTCACTGATGTTTCAGACTTGCTGAATACAATGATGCAGTCCCCGTCTTAATGTACGGTTCTACAGGGCACGCTATATGATATACACTCGATCCAAGGTCTGATTCTGAGGTGTTCACGCATGTGAGTTTGTCCAAGGGCAAAGCAAAGGGAGAGTTTGGACCATATTGTTACGCACGGACGCACACACGGACGGAGGGGAAAACCATCGTCCCCCTTTCGCTCCGCAGTGTGACGGGGGACAAAAAGAGCAATTTGGTGAAATTTGGTAGGCCCAATGGGATAAATTTGGGGATTCTGTAGGGTGGATAGCACTCTTGGACCTGACCACCCGGAAAATACCTGCACATCAAGGTAGCGGTAAGGCCTTGATGTTTACTGTCCTCGGGTTCAGGACTTGCTCATGTTAATTGGGACATGATAATTTGGAGTAGGTGGTGGGTGAGAGTGACGGCATGGTCGGTGAGAGGATGGAATGTTTGCCACAACGAGTCTTGTGGGTGGCATTTGTTTATGTGTAAAGGTGTTGTGTTTTTGTGTGGTTGTGAGGATGGAAATTGAATTGTGGAAGTGTGATTATTGAAATGTGTTTTTGAAATGTGGTTAACATGTGAATGGAGATTTCACATGGAAGCAGGGCATGGCAGAATCTTTTTATGACATCTTCTCTGGAAATATGTGTTCGAGAATTGAATGGCAGAGGGGGAGGAAATGTTTTGTGGATTTTGTGGGTGGGGAAGGTGTGTGTGTCCGCAGGTACGGATCAAACTCTGGAGGAGCGGTGACTGCGGTCCCCTCTGCGGTAATTACCCCTGGCAGCCAGTGGTGTCTGGAAATTGGGAGCCCGTCAGTGGTGGGGGTCTCTTTCAGCACCCTGGGGTATGAGACTCCCGGCGAACCATGAGCCGGTGTGGAAGCCTGAGGCGATGGAGCCTGTTGTATGGAGACCTCCCCGGCGGGACGACAGCGTAAGGAGCTGTTTGGCTGTCAGGGGGCCAAGAGTTAAAGGGGGGGGGGGGTTGGGGGGGGTTAGGAAGTTGTAAGTCGGGCGACTTGTTTTTGGGACTGCGGGCATCACAGCTTGTAGCGCCCCCACCATCTTGCTTGTACGGTACCTCCCCGCTGCCTCGTAGAAACACACGTGTATGACATCTATGCCATGGTCCTGCAGGGGGGTGAAATACGTGCTTTAATGATTTTTGTGTTTTGATGATTTTTGGAAACGTGTATGAGTTCGTGTTGAATGAATGTGGGAGAAATCCACCGAGCCATGTCACTCACCTGTAATACCAGGACAGGGCCCACGAAAATTTGAGGTGCATTGGGATGGCTCTGCAGATAACGTTGAGTATTTTGGCATCCACCGGGGGACGCGGTCTATAGGAAGGGGTTGTACAAATGTTTTACTGGAATTTTTGAGTTTTTGATTGTTGAGTTTTGTGGTTAAGGTAGGTTGTTGTGTGCTTTGCTGTGATTTATCTTCCTGCCCCAGGAGTTATGGCCAAGGATTCCACGATTGTACATATTTGCATGGTTGCTTAAGGGGGTAGAACGGTAAGGAGAATAGGTAAGTAGCTTCGGCTCACTTCCCACAGCCCTCCTGATTTATTGCATAGGTTAAGTAGGTGTGAGTCGGTGAGTGGTAAGACTGGGATGGTAGCGCCTGCAATGAACCTTGCGAGGCTACGGTTGTAAGGGGGGGGGGGGGGGCTGTGTTACGGTTGTAGGGGGAAAGCAGTGATTACCTTAGACCAGGTAGATTTGTATAGGTAGGTGCTCCAAATGTCGTGTAGGAACCACCATGTAATAAGTACTTGTTCAGCCCAGATGTCGGATTAAGGTGTATCTTCGTCCCCATTATGTGGAATGGGGCATGTTAACTGGTTGTAGGGATTATGTTAACTACTACCTTGTTCGTCAAACCTCAGTAATTTACATCCCTTGTCCCTTATGGAACCACAATAACACGAGTGAGGAAATGCTCATTAACTGCATTAAATAATAATAATAAAACCAACCGGAAGCCAGTTCTGAGCACTGCCGATGGCACTGCAACCAGCTACAGCACACATTGAGGTCGAGCAGGCCGAAGACACGCCCGGAGGAACCGTGATTAGCCAGGGCGGAGTACGAAGGCACTCACTGATTGGTGAAAGAAGGCCGAGGAAGAAGCGGCGCGCTGATTGGTGGAGAGCTGAGCATGCAGTGGTGGCCTGCAGGCATTGCTGGAGAGGGACAGATGACGTCACGAGACGGTCAATAAAAGAACTCTCGGACCGACATTTTCTCTTTTGCCTCTTGCCCCTCACACCTTCCGATGACCTCGACTCTCTCCTCTTGGTTCCGGACTTTGGTGGAAGATGGCTGTGCACGGACATTCCTTTCATTAGGCTTCATTGCGGCGGTCGTGTTCTGAGATCTTGCCAGCGGTGGTCGGGACAAGGCGGAAGAGCTGGTGTTTTGCCGACGCGGTTGGAAAGCAGGCTGCGCGCCTGCCGTTCGAGACGGACCGCGAGGCCTTGTTCCCGCCAAGGCAGAAGCCACGTCCAGACTGCGCGATCGGGGCCTGACGATTGCTGACGACTCACCGAGCGAGTTAAGCTAAGTGCCATAATTACACTATTATTTTCCAGTTCTTGAATTCCCCTCTGTTTGTGTATGGTGTCTGTTCTGGGAGTGCTCCATATAGGAACTTTATTTTTTGTCGCGTTTTTCTTGTTACCGGCATTCCCTTTTAATAAATCTGTTATTTTCTTTGTACATTTTAAACATATTTTTCGTTTGAGTTATTTTCTTTGCAGGCTTTGGGACTGCCGGCAGACAACAGGTAAGATCCTCCATCTTCCCCTCCCCTTTCTTCCTCCGGTGCATATAGTAAAATCCGCATTTGATCAGTTGCCTCGGAGTTAAAAGCTTGCTTTGGCTATTCGTGATCCCTGTGGTGTTCACCTGGTGAATCACACGACAGTTTATACATTAAAAATCCACATCTCTCACAATCCACGTACATAACCAAATTAAACAGAAAACCAAATACTGCATTGGAGTCATCAGAAGGAACCAAAAAAAAATAAAATAAAATAAGTAAAGAGCAAAGATGAAGTCATCAGGAGGAACCTGGATAGGATTCGGGTTTCAGTTGCTACTCTACCCTCAAACCCATGCAAGCGCAGCCAAGTGAGCCTTCCAGAAAAAAGGAGGAGTTTAGGAGGGGGGGGGGGGGTGAGGAGGGAGAATTGAAAGGGAGGGGTGGGGAGGGAGAATTGAAAGGGAGGGGTGAGGAGGGAGAATTGAAAGGGAGGGGTGAGGAGGGAGAATTGAAAGGGAGGGGTGAGGAGGGAGTTTAGGAGAGGAGGGGTGAGGAGGGAGTTTAGGAGGGGAGGGGTGAGGAGGGAGTTTAGGAGGGGAGGGGTGAGGAGGGAGTTGAGGAGTTGAGGGGTGAGGGGAGTTTAGAAAGTGGATGATTAATGAAAAACGAACATTTATTACAAACTGGGTTTATTGTGATTTTCAAGTCAGAGATCCGTTTGAAAACGATAGAGGAGGGGTGGAATGAAGGTGAGTTTAAAGAATGTAGAAAGGAATGACATATATGGTTTATTTCGAGAAAAAATGAGATGGTTTATTTAAGGTAAGATGTGCATGATTTAATGATATTATCATATTATGGAGTGTGTAAGGAAAGTTATAAATATATAATACATTAAATCCTATGGCGAGTAAAGTTGGAATGAATGATGTTGCATTGATGAGTTGACTGACTGCCTGGACGCAACTGAGGTTGTGGATCTACTGATGTACCATCTATTGATGTGGATCCATGATCGAGGTCGTGGATCTGCCGTTTGGAGAGGTCCTGGGCTGAAAAGATCGAAACCTCGAGGAATAACGGTGCCCAGCTGATGATCCATGCAGTCGGGAAACTCTTCAATTGCTTACAGGTTAAGGTTCTTGCTTTAGGTAGAGGAACCATGTTTTGAAGTTTCCAATTGAAATAAAGTTGAATATGAGCGTGCAATAGAGAAGCTGATGGAAAACGTGAAAGATAAGGAAGTTGTTGTGGTAGGAGGAGACCTAAATGGACATGTGGGAAGGAGTATGGACGGTTTTGAGGGAGTTAATGGGGGTTACGGATATGGTGTAAGAAATGGAGAAGGTGAAAGGTTGTTGGAGTTTGCTGATGGAGCTGATTTGTTGATTTGTAATACTCAGTTCCAGAAAGAGGATAATAAGCTTGTTACGTACACGTCAGGTGGGTCGACGACAACCGTTGACTACCTGCTGGTGCGTAGGCGAGATGGGGGGCACCTCCGGGACACAAAGGTGATCCCGGGGGAGGAGGCTGTTTCACAGCACCACTTGGTTGTCTGCGACATAAGGGTGAAAGGTGCAAGGAGAGCTCGGCGGGTGAAGTACCAACCGAGAATGAAGGTGTGGAGGTTGAAAGAGGTGACAGTGAGGGAGGCATTAAAAGAGAGGCTGTGTATGGTAGAGGATGATGTGGTTGAGCTTGAAAGTGGTTGGATGTCAATGAAATATGGTCTGTTGGGAGCCGTTGGTGAGGTATGTGGATAGACAAAAGGACCACCGAGGCACTCGGAAACATGGTGGTGGGATGATGAAGTTGGAAAGAAGATTGACGAGAAGAGGAAGAAGTTCAAGGAGTGGCAAAAGGCGAAGGGTATGGGGGCAGAAAAGGCAGAGCATGAAAGATATAAGGCAGCCAAGAAGGCTGCAAAGGAAGAGGTAGCAAAGGCGCAGGAGGCATGTAGGAAAATGTTCGGAGAACGCTTGGATTTGGAAGAGGGTCAGAGAGCGGTATTCAGGATTGCAAAGCAGATAGCGAAAGAGAGGTGTGATGTGATGGGGGTGAGTTACTTGAAGGATGAAGTGGGACAAATCGTTGTGGACCCAGATGGAATTAAAGGAAGATGGAAGAGATATATGGAAATGCTGTTGAATGCAGAGAATGAATGGGATGGCAACATAGAGAGTAACCCAGTTTTAGGACCAGCAGAGAAGATAACCGAGAAGGATGTTGAGGAAGTTGAAGTTGAGGAAGCGATGAAAGCAATGAAGAGTAGAAAAGCGGGAGGGCCGACGGGAGTTGTGGGAGATATGTTGAAGGCAGCGGGAAATTGGTGTGTGAAGAGAATGACAGAAATCTGCAATCTGGTGGTGAAATAAGGCTGCATTCCAGTGAAATGGGAACTGAGTACCCTTGTCCCTCTTTTCAAGGGGAAAGGTGACCCTCTGGACTGTGGCTCGTATCGAGCGATAAAGTTATTGGAGCACGGAATGAAGGTATTGGAAAGGATGTTGGAGAGGAGGATAAGGAAGAAAGTGTAGATTGACGAAATGCAGTTTGGATTTATGCCAGGAAGAGGAACGACAGACGTGCTTTTTATTGTGAAGCAGTTGCAGGAGAAGTACAGGGAGTAGAGGAAGAAGTTGTTTCTTGGGTTTGTTTATCTGGAGAAAGCATTCGATAGGGTTCCACGTGAAGTAGTGACATGGGCATTGAGGAAGTTCGGAGTGATGGCAATGTATAAAAGAGCACGCACAGGTGTAAGGACGAAGGACGGGAACAGCGGTGAGTTTGAGGTGAAGGTGGGAGTGCATCAGGGGTCGGTACTCAGTCCACTAATATTTGTAGCTGTGATGGAGGTGCTGGCTCGGAACGTGAAGGAGGGTTTATCGTGGGAGTTGTTATATGCAGATGATCTGTTGTTGATTGCAGAAAGTATGGATGGACTGAAGGAGAAGATGAGCAAGTGGAAGGAATGTATGGAGACAAAAGGTCTGAAGGTGAATATCGGAAAAACGAAGGTGATGGCAAGTGGTAAAGCATGTGGTGAGGTGGAAAGAACTGGGAAGTGGCCGTGTGCTGTGTGCAGGACGGGTGTCGGAGTGAATTCCATTCAATGTACAATGTGCGCTGAGTGGGTTAATCAAAAATGTAGTGGTTTGAGAGGGTCATTAACCAGTGTGGCAGCTACATTCAGTAAGGTGTGCACAGAGGGAGCTGCAGATGGAGGAAATGTTGAGTTGGATCTTGGAGATTGCGTGAAGCTGGAAAGTGTGAAAACATTTTGTTACCTCGGAGACATGCTGAATGGAGAAGGTGGATCCGACTCGGCAACGGTTGCTAGAGTGAGATGTGCATGGAAGAAGTTTCGGGAACTGAGTGGCATGCTGATGAGGAGGGGAGTGTCGTTGAAGCTGAAGGGAAAGGTGTATGCTGCATGCGTGAGAAGTGTTATGATTTATGGGAGCGAGACATGGGTAATGAACGTAGAGCAGCAACGAAGGCTGGAAAGGGTGGAAATGCGAATGGTTCGATGGATGTGTGGAGTATCGTTGAGATAGAGGAAGACAAATGATGAATTGCGAAAGATGATGGGAATAGAGCCTGTGATTGATGCTGTGAAGAGAAACAGTTTGAGATGGTTTGGTCATGTGCTGAGGAAGGATGAAAGTGACTGGTTGAGAAGAGTGATGGAAATGAATGTAGAAGGAAGTAGAGGATGGGGAAGACCGAGAAACACTTGGCTAAAGATGGTCAAAGAAGAAATGCGGGCAAGGGGGTTAACAAGGGGAGATGCAGAAAATAGGGCAAAATGGAGAAGATTGTCATGGGGACCACAAGGCTAACCCCTGCTCTTGCAGGGAAAATGGCCTTAAAATGCCTGTTGTTGTATGGGATGTTGTGAAATTAACATCATTTCCAGCAATCCTTTAAATTATTTATATTTAAGTTTAGGAACAACCAATACTGTTCAATTAATTAAAGCATTTTTAAATAAGAATTTATAAAGTGAAATAAGAATTAAAAATTATATGAGATAGAATTGTGAGGAACAAGAATAAAAAACAAGGTGTGGTGTGTGTGTGTGTGTGTGGGTGTGGGTGTGGGTGTGTGTGGATGTGGATGTGTGTGTGTGTGGATGTGTGTGTGGATGTGTGTGTATATACACAGGTTAAGTTTCTTTAAAAAACGAGGCACGCACCCGCGCACATGTTCGTTTTTCATTAAGTTTTTAAAGAAAAAGGTGCATCCAACCAAAAAGTAACTAAATGTAGTCTGCTAATTTAAATAATAAATAAGCAAGAGCAAGGAGACCCTGTCTCAGCCGATGTTTTGCCGGTGCACGAGGTCAGTTGAGATTTTATTTTGTCAAACCTTGAGCAATAAACTGCAAATCGCACCATCGATGGTCTGCTCTGGTCTTTCTAGTATTTACTCGTGATCTGGTATCTTATGTGTGGGGGTGTGTGCTTGTTAGGGCTGGGCTACATTGATATTTTTGCTCAGTCGATTATCATCCCTCCAAATATCGATGATCTTATCGACATTGTGTCGTCTCTTTTGCTAATGTAGCGTGACCACCCGGCGCCAATAGCTGGTGCTTGGGGGGTACACACTATGGATGTTTATATAACCCTAGTCATAACGTACTGCACAATGACTCAAATATAAAGCTGTTTATCGCCATTAAATATGTCTTGAAGTTGATGTAAACACTTTCATGTGCTCTCATTGAAAGCAGTGTTGATGTCATTGTCATACAAACACAACATCATAATTGGTATTTTTTTAGCATTAATTGTACTTTTGCAGAGTGGCAAAGAAGCCACTGTGGCCTGGCATCAGACTTCATCTGTACTATACTATATATTAAAGTCACTGGATTTCTCCATCCGTCCCTCTGCCTGTCATGCTCTTTTTGCTTGGACATCATTACGGTGTTTTGTCTGTGACGGCATTACGCACGTCAACCCAATGTCCAGCACTCAACCCGTCATGTGTGTGTATGTATGTATATATATATATATATATATATATATATATATATATATATATATATATATATATATATATATATATATATATATATATATTGTTGCGGTTTTGAGTTTTGGTAACAGTCACTATAATAAAGGTTAAATTTCCCCCTCATAGTTAGTCACTCAAACAACATGTAGCCTCGCGATAGTGTAGTTATCCCTTAGTATTTGCGAGCTTAGTCCTTTTCCTATGTTAGTTCTGCATTGATTAGAGTAAGGAGAATAGGTCCTACTCCTACTTCCATTGACTGATCCCGCCTCCCTAGCCTCATGTCTCTTTGCGCTGCCTTTGATTCTTTTGGCGCGAATTAACACGAGGCCGGCTAGGAGGGTCGGGGCGGACCGAATGAGGGCGGCAGAGAAGCTGACGGTAAGCGCGAGCCGCCAATCAGAGCTCACAGGGTGTGGCGGCAGCACTGCATCACAGGGTGTGGTTGGTAGGTTCGAGAAGGTTCGGGGCGTATCAATATAAGCGGTTGCGCAACGCCCCCAGAAGCACTGGCGTCGAGGACTCGAGAGCAGCTGGATTGAAGAGAGCAGTATGAGGACTGAGTTGGCATTGAGTGAAGAAAGATGCGCATGAACCAGGATACGCGCTCGTATAAAGCGACACTCGGTTGAGCTTGAAGCCGAGCCGCGTACAGTGCATTGAGTTACGCGAGTGATAACGTGCTGTGTAACCGCCAGCCATGCCGAGAGACGCGTATTTTCCTTCCTACCTCATCAGCTGCCTTTTGTTCGGGAGACGCGCTGCGAGGATCCTTCCATCGCCTGCTTGCCTTCTTCGCGGGATGTGCTGGGACCGTGGAGAGCCGGACGGGGCCGTTCCTGGACGACCAAATCGGCGCGTTTGGCCTGAACATAAACCTGCCTGCAATTCCCTGTGTGAGTGACGGGCCCGAGTCTGGGGGTTAAGAATAAGACTGACTAAGTGCTGCTCTGTGTCTCTGCGTCTACCGATCATTGTACATACGTGTGGGAATAATAATTAAACCTGTGTTCTTCCTTTCTATTCGATCGTTCCTGTGATTTCCTCATTGACTAAGCGTGGTACGAATAGAACCGCTCTAATCGGGGTCCAATATTTAACGGTAACTGCACGGACCACGTGGTACTCGATCCGCTTGGTGTACCCAAATCACACGTGGCTCGTGCGAGGCTTGCTTCCCCGCTTCCGTGGCGGCGCAGGAATTTAGGTACGAGCGAGACTTGGTCCCGAAACCCTACCTTGCGTTTGCCCGGAAGAGGCGTTTCAAGTCTCTCGGTTCCGCCAAGCCCAGAAAGAACAAGGGGCTTAATCCCCCCCTGGTAAGGGTAAGAAGGGCGGTGGAGAACCGTAACAATTGGTGTCCGGGAGTGGGACTTGGAACCCTAACAAAATTGTTTTGGACGAATTGGCCCCAAAATTGCGAGCGACCGAAATTTAGTTTAAAAAAAAAATTATATTCGTACCATGGCTAGCCAAGACGGTCGAATGCCGGAGGGGGTAGAAAATGAGGTAGATGATGAGGAAAGTGATGGGGGGCCGGCAGCAGGGGTAGAAAATGGCGGCGCCTCGCACATGGCGGCGGCAGCCGAGCCCGCGGTGCCAGGGAACTGGGGTCTTTTTATGATTCAACTCGCGGCGAGCTTCGAGGAATTGAAGGATGGCATGAAAAAAATAAATGGGAAAATGGACAGCCAAGAGAAAAAGATGGATACCCAGAGTGACAAATCCACCCGGGAAAGGAAAGAATTGGGGGACAAATCCACCCGGGAATTGGAAGAAGTGAAAAAGGGGCTGGAAAACAAAATGGACGCCCAAGGTAACAAATCCACCCGGGAATTGGAAGAGGTGAAAAATGAATTGGAAAGCAAAATGGGTGGCCAATTGAAAGAAATGGGGGACAAAACCACTCGGGAATTGGAAAAGATGAGGGTGGCGTCGGAAAAAGAGATAAAAGAAGCGGGGAAGGACATAAGGCGCAGGTTGAGCGAGGAGGTCGCATTGGGACACGACGAGGTGACGTGGTGTGAGGAGCGCGTAGAGAGCGAGCTTGGGCAGAGCGCAGCTAAGTTGACCGGGGATATAGAAATCGCGACGCCGGGTGTAGAAAAGCTGACGATCGGCGAATTGGAAAAAGAAATTTCGGGGGTGCCGTGGAAGGTCAAATTGGAAGACAAAATTTCATGCGCGCCGGTGGTCGTCGAAGAAATAAGTCAAATTGAAGAAACAATTGGGGCCGAAGAGACGGCAGAGTCAGAAAGTATAGCACAGAGGGAAGAAATGGAATGCACACAAAGTTCGTGTTCACATCGTGATGTCGTGCTTGCTAACGAAATCGAAAGTTTGCAGGTGTTGGCAGGAAAGAAGGTCCCCAAGGTGAGTAGGAGTAATGGCGTGAAAGTGTATGGCACGAAAAGGGTTTTGGTGCGCTTGGGAGAGAAACGAAACCCGGGCAGTCGTGGAAGGTCCATTGTGCGGTTTACGAGGGCGACTGGCGTGCGTGTGAGAGAAAAGTGTGCACCGGAGCACGAGTGTGTGCGAGGATTGGGTGTGCAACAGGAGAGTGCACACCTGTGGGTGTTAGAGTGTAACAGAAAAGTGTGTAACGGAGTTTGTGAAAGGTGAGTGCGCCTAGGTGTGCAGGTGCGAGTACGGTGTGCGAGGGAGAATGCACACCAGAGAATGTGGAAGGAGAGTGTGCTGTAACAGAATGTATGGGAGGCACAGGGACGCCTCGGCGTGCGAGTGCGGAGTGGGTCGCAAGTGGTGAGAACGCGGCTCAAGCATCGACACCGACCGGGGTAGCGTTTAGCGCGACGGATAGCCGACGTGAGCCCTCGGTGAGTTGTAAGCAACGGGGACTGGCGGGGATCGATGCCACGGCCGTGTCACAAGGACCGACGTGCACGACCCGCGCCGGCCCCCGCCCTGTATGGTTGGTGCCGCACCATGGCGGTAAAGGCGAATGGCGAGGTTCAAGGGGAGGTAGGAGAGTTTGGAGCTGCGCACCTTTGCGGGTGCGGTGCTCCGACCGTGGGCGGTTGGGCCATCGTGCGTGGGACCGCGAGGCCCCGCGCAGAGATGGGGCCCTGAACCTCGGTCCATCCATGCCTCCTCCCCTGGATCGAAAATGCCGGACGGACCCAACCTACAGGAGACAAACCAACCGGATGGATCGCTCGGCCTTTCGAGGTCGAGCCATGACGATGTATTTCTGCACAGAGGCTCAAGTGTAGTGGACGAATGAGGATAGTGTAGAGAGCGAGCCTCAAACTACCTCAAGGTAGTTGATTCCATTCCTCACACGATACAGGGCCCATGAGCATTCGATTAGGGGGATGGCAGTGACAGGCACATGGGGGTGCCAGCCATGATTACCTCCATGGGGCACCGAAGCTGGCCGAGGGAGGGCTAGGATAATTGATAGGGAATTCGAAGACTTTAGAAGACATGAGATTTAAGTAGTGACATTTGTACTGTAGTGGGGACGTAGAGAGATTAGATGCATGATAATGACGAAGGGAGTGCTTAGTTTAAAGGGATGACGAGAAAGCACGAGTTTTAGGGGAAAAGCAGTTAGATAGATGATGCTGTAGGTGTGAGGAATTGTGTATTGAGAAAAAGTGGAAATAAGAGGTGTGTGGAAATAAGAGGTGTGTGAGCACAAAAGGTGTGCAGGAAAAGTGGGGTGCGAAATAAATGGTGTGCAAGATATTTGGTGTGGAATAAAAGGTGTGGAATGCATGGTGCGAAGTACTGAATGGGGGAAGAGTGGAACCCATTCGCGAAAGCCCGGGGGGGGGGGGGGGGGGTAGTGTAAAGCCAGGTAGAGCGCTTAGGCAAAATTTGTATGGATATTGACACCTGTGGTGCAGGTAGTGGCAAGTAGTGCTTTGGAGGGTGCATGAGTCAGTGAAATGGCTAGGCGTGTGGCTTAATTGGTGCGTATGGTTATTGGGGCACTCCGCCACTGGTAGTTTGTCGGCCAGGTGAGGCCGCAGGTAGGCTCTGGGAGCCAGTTAGGGTCGTTGTGAGTTGTTGAGTGGGGCCCGAGGATCCAAGGGAAGGACCCGGGTTGCCCAATGCCAAGGAGGGCATCAGGGTGTAAAGAGCCAGGAGGAGCCTTCCCCAGTTTAGGTAGTCGCAGGAGCAGGTAAGCTCGGGTAGCGACTTCAGTGGCAGAGGTGCGCAAGTAGTTGGACCTGCTAGTGGAGCCACAGGACCCAGCCCCGAAATTGTGCAAAGGCACAGAGTGAAAAATTGGGGAGTGTGACCCAAATTTCATGGGCAGCACAGGGTGGTCAATGGGAATTCGGTTTTTAGAACCACATAGTTTAAAGATGGCCGATTGGCAGGGCACGACCCCGGGTAGTTTAAGAGTTAGTGTCGTTAGGAATTGAGGAATTCCCTTCGCGCCATCCACAGCCATTCACCGAGGAGGACGGAACTCCACACCAGGGCTTTGTGAACTGTTGAGTGTAAGACGCATCATGACGTAATGAGACATTGTGTTTGTTCCATTCCTTCCTTCCTGGGAGGGATTGGGAGACAAATTTGGAGTGGAGGGGGATATGGGAGACAAGACGTAGAGACGAATTTGTAAATACAAAAAGGGCTAGCGTAGTGTAAGCCGACGTTGGGGGGGGCATGGACGGTTAGGGACGAGCCTGCTCTGCTCGCTCTTCCGCGCCCCTCATGCTGCATTACCTTGTGTTTTTGTGTACCTTTGCGCCCTTTCCACTTTGTTGGTCATGCTTTGTCTCTCCCCCCATCCCAGGACCATTTTGGAGGTGGAACTGTGCAGCACCAGCGACCTGTGCAGCATTCCCTGCTGCAGTTTGCTACACCTGTGCAGCCGAACTGCGAAGCACTTTGCTGCCGTATACTTGTGTTGTAACTTTGCTGCACCTGTGCAGCACCTTGCGCCACAAACACTTTGCTGCGCATTTATACACTTATGGACCACAAATCTTGTGGCCTTACACCTCTGCTGTGCAGCATCTTGCTGCAGCATCACCTTGCATCTTCGGACCACTTGTTTTGAGTGGCATCAATGTCACGCAGTTGGCCCTGCTGGCAAAATACAATAAACACAGTTCTTTGTGTGTTTTTATTATGGTGTGCTAGGGAAGAGAAGAGTTGTAAGTTTAATTAGCCCTGAAGAGCAGGAATGGCCTGTATGCCGGTCAGGGGGCTTGCCGGTTTGATATATGCACACAGAAGATGCAAGAAGCAAGATGCAAGCAGCAAATGTGAATTTTTGAGTGTGTTTTTGTGTGCTTTGCTGTGCTTTCTCTCCCCTCCAATCTTCTTTCCAAAAAGGACAGGTCCTGGGTCATAGAACTGTAAATAAGTAAGTTTTTGTGCTTGTATATAAAATGCTGCCGACCGGCTCTATGTTTAGTTTGACAAATTCCGGATTCGGTTAATTGTGGGCGTGATTCTGTTAGAGTAGCGACTCAACGCAGTAGGTGAGACATATTTAGTCTTTTAAAACTGTCGCATACACGGGTTAGAGTAAATGTTAGAGGGAACCACATCTATATGTCACATGTAAAAGTAAAAGTTAGTTCCCAGATCTTTCTCAAAACCGGTCGTTCCAATTTTTGTAGGTTCGACTCGGGGACGAGTCTGACGAGGGAGAGGGGTAGTGTTGCGGTTTTGAGTTTTGGTAACAGTCAGTATAATAAAGGTTAAATTTCCCCCTCATAGTTAGTCACACAAACAACATGTAGCCTCTCGATAGTGTCGTTATCCCTTAGTATTTGTGAGCTTCGTCCTTTTCCTATGTTAGTTCTGTGTTGAGTAGAGCAAGGAGAATAGGTCCTACTCCTATTTCCATTGACTGATCCCGCCTCCCTAGCCTCATGCCTCTTTGCGCTGCCTTTGATTCCTTTGGCGCGAATTAACACGAGGCCGGATAGGAGGATCGGGGCGGGACCGAATGAGGGCGGCAGAGAAGCTGACTGTAAGTGCGAGCCGCCAATCAGGGCTCACAGGGTGTGGCGGCAGCACTGCGTCACAGGGCGTGGTTGAAAGATTCGAGAGGGTTCGAGAAGGTTCGGGGCATATCAATAAAAGCGGTTGCGCAAAGCCCCCAGAAGGACTGGCGTCGAGGACTCGAGAGCAGTTGGATTGAAGAGAGCAGTACGAGGACTGAGTTGGCATTGAGTGAAGAAAGACGCGTATGAACCAGGATACGCGCTCGTATAAAGCGACGCTCGGTTGAGCTTGAAGCCGAGCCGCGTACAGTGCATTGAGTTACGCGAGTGATAACGCGCTGTGTAACCACCAGCCACGCTGAGAGACGCGTATTTTCCTTCCTACCTCATCGGCTGCCTTTTGTTCGGGAGACGCGCTGTGAGGATCCTTCCACCACCTGCTTGCCTTCTTCGCGGGACGTGCTGGGACCGTGGAGAGCCGGACGGGGCCGTTCCTGGACGAACAAGTCGGTGCATTTGGCCTGAACATCAACCTGCCTGCAATTCCCTGTGTGAGTGTGACGGGCCCGAGTCTGGGAGTTGAGAATAAGACTGACTAAGTGCTGCTCTGTGTCTCTGCATCTACCGATCATTGTACATACGTGTGGGAATAATAATTAAACCTGTGTTCTTCCTTTCCATTCGATCGTTCCTATGATTTCCTCATTGACTAAGCGTGGTACGAATAGAACCGCTCTAATCGGGGTCCAATATTTAACGGTAACTGCACGGACCACGTGGTACTCGATTCGCTCGGTGTACCCAAATCACACGTGGCTCGTGCGAGGCTTGCTTCCCCGCTTCCGTGGCGGCGCAGGGGTTTAGGTACGAGCGAGACTTGGTCCCGAAACCCTGCCTTGCGTTTGCCCGGAAGAGGCGTTTCAAGTCTCTGTTCCGCCAAGCCCAGAAAGAACAAGGGGCTTAATCCCCCCTTGGTAAGGGTAAGAAGGGAGGTGGAGAACCGTAACTATATATATATATATATATATAAATATATATATATATATAAATATATATATATATATATATATATATATATATATATATATATAAATATATATATATATGTCACGTGAAAAAGTAAGTACACCCCATGTGAAGTTTTGACTTTTTCAACATATTTCAACATACAGCTATTTGATCTTCATTTCAACAATATTGATAGATAAAGGTGATATAATATAACAAATATCATGAAACATTTACATTTTGTAGTCCATTGTATAATTTAAATAAACATCATTGCAAATTTCGCATGTGGAAAAAGTAAGTACACCCTTGGCTCTAATAGGTGGTATTGCCCCCTTTGGCAAAAACAACCTCAGGTAGGCGTTTCTTATAACGCGACGACGCTATCTCCGAGGGCCTTTCACTTAATCACCGCAGGCAGGTTGGTGATCTTTCCGTCTTCTACCGACTCCTCTCCGGCCTTGCTCCCCCAGCTCTCTCTGGGCTCTGTCCCCCAAATATTCCTGCAGGTCGCACAAGATGTGCCTGCAACCCTCTTATGGTTAAACTGCCAAAATCAAGACTCTCTGCTCACCTTCACTCCTTCATTCCTCTTTTCTCCCGTCTCTGGAACAAACTCCCTCACTCTCTTCAATCCCACTCCTCCCTCCAGGTCTTTAAAACGGCTGTTCACCACCATCTCTTATCTTCCCCAATCCAAAACCTTGATCTTTTCTACCCCACTAATTTCACCCCAAATCCACTTTTTTGAGGTGACTTTTGACTTCTTTCCTGGAAGTCCTTGGTGTCCTTGCGTTTTATACTTATCCTGCCTCCCCCCAGGCCCTCTCCCTCCAAAAACATCTCCCGATGTCCCTGCTCTCAAATGTTGTGTTTGTGTGCTTCCTCCCCTTCTCTCCCCATCTTGTCGACCGCTCCCCTTTTTATATACTTTGTTTGCTTGTTTGTTTGATTTGTTTGTTTGATAAATGTTAGCTCTTTCATGAGCCTCGACTCTGTATACAAATAAATAAAAAAAGTCTACCAGTCTCTGACATCGACTGGGAGAAATTTTTGCCCACTCCATGCAGAATTCTTTCAGCTGTGCTATGTTAGGGGTTTCTTGCATGCACAGCTCGTTTCAAATCCCCCACAACATCTCGATGGGATTTAGATCTGGGCTTTGACTTGGCCATTCCAGAACTCTCCATTTCTTTCTTTTCAGCCATTCCTTGGTGGATTTACTGGTATGTTTAGGGTCATTGTCATGTTGCAATGTCCACCTTCGGTTGAGCTTCAACTTTCCGACAGATGGCCTCACATTATCCTCAAGCACCCTCTGTTACAATGAAGAATTCATAGTGGATTCTATGATGGTGAGCTGCCCAGGCCCTGATGCAGAAAAGCTGCCCCAAACCATAATATTTCCACCACCATGCTTTACTTACATGTATCAAGTTCTTGTGGTCAAATGCTGTCTTTGGTTTTCGGCAAACATGTCTCCTGGTACTGTGGACAAATAGCTCTACCTTTGACTCATCTGTCCAGAGCACATTGTTCCAGAAGTGCTGGTCTTTGCCTAGGTGTTCATTGGCAAACTTTAGTCTTGCCCTGATGTTCTTTCTGGACAGCAAAGGTTTCCTCCTGGCACACCTCCCATGTAGATCAAATTTGTGCAGCCTCTTTCTAATGGTAGACTCATGCACTTTGACATCAACAGTGGCAAGAGCTACCTGTAGGTCCCGTGATGACATTCTGGGGTTCTTAGAGACTTCTTTCAGCATCTTGCGGTCTGCTCTCGGGCTGAACTTGCTGGGGCGGCCTGGCCTGAACAAGTTGGCAGTTGTTTGGAATCTTCTCCACTTGTAGATGATCTTCCGGACAGTTGAATGATTGATTTCAAATTGTTTGGAGATCTTTTTAAATCCCTTCCCAGACTCGTAGGCATCTATAACCTTCTTTCTGAAGGCCTCAGAGTGCTCTTTTGATCTAGGCATGGTGACTCCGCACACTTCAACAACAAAGAGCAAACCAAACTAAATGTCTGAGGTTTAAATAAGACAGGTTCCTCCAAGATCCTCTCTAACGATGTTCTAATCATTTGCACGTGAGCTGGTGCACCTCATTCTAATTTTAGGTATTTGAAGTTGTGATAAATGTAGGGGTGTACTTACTTTTTCCACATGCGAAATTTGCATTTATGTTTATTTAAATTATACAATGGACAACAAAATGTAAATGTTTCATGATATTTGTTATATTATATCGCCTTTATCTATCAATATCGTTGAAATGAAGATCAAATAGCTGTATGTTGAAATATGTTGAAAAAGTCAAAAATTTACATTGGGCGGACTTACTTTTTCACGTGACTGTGTGTATGTATGTATATATGTGTGTGTGTGTGTGTGTGTGTGTGTGTGTGTGTGTGTGTGTGTGTGTGTGTGTGTGTGTGTGTGTGTGTGTGTGTGTGTGTGTGTGTGTGTGTGTGTGTGTGTGTGTGTGTGTGTGTTTACCCTGGGCACACATGAGGGATGAAATGTGCATGAACCATCATGACAGATGGGAATGTGTTGTGTTTGATTACGGTGTTTGTTGCATTGTGAGTGAGCTGCCGTGGAGGCAGCGCTGTTTTTATTTTTATGTATGCATGCTTCACCATATTGATAAAACCGCTCCTGCATGGGGTCTGAGTTTGAGTTCAGATGTGGTGATTGTACCAGTGCAAATAGTCCCCCTCCTCCTCAGGCACAGGATCCTCAACAGAAGACCCCGATGATGTGGCAGGAGAACTGGCAACTGAGATGGGAAGAAGTTTTCTCACCATTCGCATGAAAGGCGAGAGAATGGTGTTGCGTGTATTTGTCTTTTTACTGGGACTATCGTGTTTTGATAGAATGAGTCATTCATGTCGATATGCTAAATCAATGGAACTCCGTCTCAAAATCGTCGGTTTACGATACCGCACACCACTTTTTCCATTATCAAATGTGCCAATATATCTATAGTTTGAAAAAAATCAGCATCGCGTTGACAATATTGAAAAAATATTGTCCTGTCCGTAGCCGATGAACAACGCCCTTAGACGAATAGCCGAATTAGCTTTAACTCCGAGGTGACCAGCCGAATATATAGCGGTTATTTTTGGCGCATGCGGGATGGAAGGATGCGAATTGCTTTCCTGAACGGAAGCACACGGGTTTATTCCCGAACTAACAATGAATAAACGAACACAACAAATGAAAAATGCAACAATAAGGATTTAATAAAAATAAATCAATCAATCAATCAAAATGAAAGGTGAGGAAAACTAAAATTCTCTACTTTGAGGTGCCTCACACTCAGACTCAAATACAGACAAGGGGACAGATAATAAAATTAAATTAAATTCCTTTTAGCTGGTCAGCACTCAGCTTTGGCGTGCCAACGAGCAGTTTGGTGAGCGTGGCGGCCGTTGAAACTGGTGAGGTCGGTCAACGACAGGACCGTGCATGGAAGCGCCCCAAAATGGCACCGATCAACGATGCGAGCGAACCGAGCCATGAAGCAGCAGCCAAAATTGTCCCCCTCTAAATTCCTGGCCAGCAAGCACAACGTGGCCCCCAGCTCCCCGAAAGAGCACCACAGACCAACAACGCCTCCTCTGACTTTGCAAAAGTTCGCACAAAAGCTCCGAAAGGTCTCCTCACAAGCGCACACACTGAGCCAAAATCAACCGAGCCACCCGAGCGAGAAGCGCTCTTCTTCCTCTTTTGAGCCCCTCTTGAAGCTTCTTGCTCTCTGACATCACCCCCCAGCCCTCGTCACTCAGGGGGCGTGGCCTGTCGGCTCTGCTCTTCCACACCATTCGTACCCTCTGGGGGCGTGGCCTTTTTCTTTACAGGTTCATGTGGGCGGGCTTACTTGCCGATCGGCAATGTTCGGTTTCTGTTGCGGTTGTGGTGGTTTAATGGAGTGCTTTGCATGGCCGGCCTTGTAAATGTAAAAAACGTAGGGAAAACGACAAAGGGAAACCACATACTGGGGGAAACGTACCTTAATCCCTAACTAGTTAGCACAGTGTCACCCCTTGTGTGAAGACTCATAAACAATCTTGATCTCCAGTTTCCCTACTTAAAGGTCCACAGACACGGAGTCTCACTCAAAATGCATTTGATGTCATCCAAATGTCTTTTTATGGTGAATTCAAATACGGCATTGATTTTTTTTTTTATTCACTGAAATATTAAAAATGAAAGAAAACCGAACCACTTGGGAACACCCCTAAAAATTCTGCCCCATACCTCAAAGCCGATGACGTAATCCATGTGACGTCACCTCCAGAACGCAGCTCGCTCGCAAGCATGCTCCACGTGCATTTGCTTGATACAAATCAAACACTTATTTTAACTCCAATTTACATTCTGTTTCCACTTTTAGTGAGAAGTAGTGCTCTGTGAAACCATTCATAAACTTTATTTGGTGCAAATCGGATTATTTTTAGCCAAGTTACCTCAGACCGTGAGTTGTTAATTATTTAATTCACCCATAGTTGAATATGTGCAGGCTACTCCACGGAGCGACCTTGCGGGCTTGTTTTAACTCCAATTTACATTCTGTTTCCACTTTTAGTGAGAAGTAGGGGTCTGTGCAACTAGTCATAAACTTTATTTGGTGCAAATCGGATAATTTTTAGCCGAGTTACCTCAGACCGTGAGTTGTTATTTATATAATTCACACATAGTTGAATATGTGCAGGCCGCTCCACGGAGCGACCTTGCGGGCTTATCAACGAGGCGAGGCTTGACACACATGTATCTCAGCATACCTCAGATCAAGATCAAGCAAATCAAAAGTAGAGTACGTACAAATTACACGGAACGGATCGTGGGCCAAAGCATAGCGAATCGAGATGGCATGGACTTCGTTCTGGAGATGACGTCACCGGTCACGTGACCTGCGGTCACTGAACTCCAACTTTTTGAGGGGTGGGGCATAGCAAGTTGTGAAAAACACTACAAATGTTCAAAATATTGGTCTAATTATCCCATTGTTGATTTTTTAAAAGAAACATGGGTGATTTCTTCACTAGGAAGGTCAAGTTAATATATAAATAACCAGAAACTTTTGAATTACATGGGACCTTTAATACATCGAGATGTCTCCTACGCCTCTACGGTCCATGCTATAACTATACAATCCTATCTTTACTTTGGGATTCCTCCATCTACCCCCCACAAACGTAACAATATCTTATCGTGCCAATAATTCCAAGATATCGTTCAGTCCTAGTGCTTGTTGTTTTTGTGCTTCCGGGGCACTAACATGGCTGGGTTCGTGTCCAGGTTAAACCTGGTGATGTGTGATTGGTGGAGTTTCAGTTGGGTATTATGCATATGTGGGTGGGGTGTTCGGGACAGAGCGCTGTTTTTTGCTCCCCTTGTCCAGTTGCTTCCACCATCCAGTTTTTGCCATCTGTATCAGATGTGTGTATTGTGTGGGTACAACCACAGTCTCCCCAGTTAGACCATCCACTCGGCTCGACGTGCCATGCTTCCAGTATCAATCTGTGTCGTTTGTTGGACATCGTGTCTTGATCACGGGTCCCATCAAAGTGAAATTCGTGGCCAGATTGCAGGCAATGACATGCTATGGCTGACTGTCACCATTCCAAGCCTAATTGCTCTATCATGAAAAAATTCAGTTACACAAATTGGAGAAAAGAGGAACAATAATTGCGATGTGCAGTAAGCCTGGCTTGTGGGAGTTTAACCAGGAGTTACTGGAAGATGGCATGCTTCCTGGAGGAGCTGGGGAGGGTTGGAGGGCTGAGAGGGCAGAGGAAGCAAGACCGGAGGAGAGACGGTAAAAATACAGAGGCCACTGTCATGGAAATGTCTATGTAGCAGGCCCCATCACAGGAGATATCAACAATGTCTTTCAAGAAAGCTTTAGATTCTACAGTATCCCTGAGAGGTGTGATGCTGAGGCGCAAGCCAATCTCTGACAAATTGTAATTGATAAATAGTGAATTTTTATCAATTTTGTGCTCAATTTTGTCTTTTGCAGGCTTCCGGCGAGGGCCCGAGAAGGTACATGCTGTACCATGGAGTACGACAGCATGGGCCCAGAGTTGCATTTTCAAGATGAGAGGGTCATTGCCACGGTGGTGGATATAGAAGAACAATGTGAATCTGGTAACGACTTGTTCTCAAACAGCTGAAAATGGACTGACACGTTGCTGGTTGGGTTGCTTGGTTCCTAAGGACGTGAGTTTTTTTAATGTACGAAGGTGTTTCAAATTTGACCTGGACCTTTATTTATACTCGTAACTAAAGTTGTACGTTTGTTACAAAAATGATACTTGCATTACTTTTGAAGGTATTTTGCTGCTTTGGAAGCACACTTGTCCCATTGGAGTGGAATCCTTCATATGCCTTCAGTAGTTCACAATTATTTGGGACGTATCGCAACCAGTGGAGAACGTAATTTTTGATAGCCTCATTTTTAATAGCGTTTTTTAAACAGTACCTTGAGGGGGTTGTAGTGGGCAAGAATCTTGCCCCTTATAGACCCCTCAAGGTATTCTTTAAAACCTGACATGTCCTTCGAAGGCAATCTTTTTTTTTTTTGGAAGGAGTGGGTATTGGGAGGGCGATTCATCAATGTGTGTGCCGTGCCTCAGATGGACGTTGAGTCAAAGGGCCCGTCTGCCCGCATTAGTTGGTGGATGATAAAGACCCCACAGTGTCCTTCATATCAAGATAAGGCAAGCTATTGCCAGCACCCTGGACAAATTTCCACTTGCTGCAGAATTGTAGCATCATCTTCGTGAGAAATAAATACGAAGCAATTACGGGTATTGGTTGCTGACATGATCATGACAAATCCGCTCAATCATCGTTAATCTTCGCATGTTACTCTGCTTTTATGAATAAAATTCTAGGTCAATTTTGAACCACCCTTGCACGAGGAGTGTTCAAAAGGTTTTACGAATGACATACAGTAGAACACCGCTGGATGGCGCATTTTTGCATCATGTTTAGTCGGGATTGTTTTTTTTACAAATATCTCAATTTCTATCCATGACATGTACACTACTTGTAAAACATGTAGTTTTATCCATCACATCACAGTTCTTTCCATTTCACCTGTACATTCTTTTTGATCTTCCTTAAAATCTCACTGACTTCTGTAATCTGCATTCTATCTCCTTCAAATTTGAAACATACTATGATTTAAATTAAAAAATTTAATGTTCATTTTTATTACTATGTTAATCCCTGAATTGAGAGAGAGCACTTCAAGCCTCACTGGCTTCCTCTTCTTTTTCTGGCATCGGAACTAAATGTTTCGGATAATGTTTATTCACATTTTGTAGTATTATTTGCCGAACTATTGCTGTATTTGTTGTCGTATAACATTCTTAATGTGCAGTCATGATAGGTTAATAGGTTATATCAGTGCCGTATATCAACAGAGTCTGGCCAGCCTTTGATCTGCTCAACTACCGCCGTGATTGGTCGAGCCCGCGTCACGTGGTTTACAGGCGCCATTTTGCATACCACCTCAGCCGAGCAGCTTTCCCGCTGCACCCATTCCGTGCCATTGCTTCGTATCGTTGCATATTTCATTTGAGTAATATTTCAATAAAATCAACCAATATGGTGTGTTGTGCCGCTTGGGGATGTTCTGTTAGACCAGGACAAGGTCGTATAATGCACAGATTTCCTCGAGACAAGGAACGAAGTGCTATTTGGGCGGTTAAAATACGCCTAGTTGGATGGAATCCATCACCTTACTCATATTTATGTTGGGTAAGTGAAATCGCTTAATATATATTGGTTTCAAATCAAAAGTGACGACACGTGTGTATTCGGTCTCTGGTGAGCTTAACATTTATTTAGTCAACCATATATATATATATATACATATATATATATATATATTATACATATTCCCTGTAACATTTTTCGTGTACATATGCAGTGTATAGGGTATATATATATATATAAGGGATTATGTATAATAACTGAAAATCAGGTATTATACATAATCCCTTATTATACATATACCCTGTAACATGCACTGTTTATATATGCTTATATATCAGGAAATACTTGTTTATGACGCAATATTTGTCACTGTTTGTGTCAGTTTCCTGAGTAAAGTGTTCTTTGAAAACGTAAAACGAAAGTATAACAACTTTGAAAACGAAAGTATAACAACATTTGTGAACCCAAGCTAATGAATAAAATAATAGACATTGTACTTTCGTAGCATTATGGGAATATTGTATGTTACGTTTCCAGATAATAGATGAAAACTAGTATACAAGCTCCATTTTATCAAATTACAATTTCATGCCAAGAGAAATAAAATTTATCAGTATGCTGTATGCAGCTGACAATAAATCGTGTGCCGCGACAGGCAAACAATTCGTGTGAATAAATGACGCCGCTTGCAGATTTTATTATTCCAATAACAAACAACATGTCACTTTAACTCGAATTAGTTGTTCCTCATTAAATCTGCGACCAAACAGTAATAACATCGATTCCCTCGTCACAGAACTACAGGATTGCCACAGCTGACATACATCTCGCAGTGCCAGCGCGCGAAGTTAGGTATGCAACATGGCGCCAGTATTTCAGTTGGCCAGACTCTCAATATACACGGCACTGGGTTATATGTACAGTATTATAGTGTATAAAAGCACTAATTATAGTGCTATTGTAGAACTGAACCTTGTTGTTCACATTTTTTTCTATTGCACATACATCATATTTCAGTTGAATAATAGGGTCCAATGGAGACCCTGGTGTTGGGCTAGCGGCTAGGGTGCCGGCTTAGGATCCTAGGATCCTGGGTTCGAATCCCGGTCGATCGCTGAATTAACGCCAGGGGGGTTGACTCAGCCTGTCATCCTTCCGAGGTCGGCAAATTGAGTACCAGTTCACTGGTAATTCCCTGCTTGTCGTTAAAGGCGGCAAAAAGGGTTGGCGTCAGGAAGGGCATCCGGCCGTAAAACATTGCTTCAAAAAGGGGACCGAAAAACAACAACAACCACAGTTCCCGAAAAAGGCCAATCCCCGCTTGCGGGGAAAAATGGCCTCTAAAGGTGTTTTTTTTTTTTTAATAGGGTCCAATGGAACATAACCGCACCATCGAATGGTCTTCTACTGTACTCACAGTAGTCTAATACCCGTAAACATTTTATTTTGCAATATGTAAGCATATACGATTGGTAATAATTTTTTTTGTCTTTGCTATTGTGAGTATCTCATTCGTATAACATTTTGAACACTCAACGTACAATACTTTTGCAACATTTAATTTAATGTTGCAGATCACAAAAGTGCCAGAATTTCACCAATTGTTGTTTTTTGCATATACTCATGAATATATCATGTTTTTTGGGGGGGAGGTTGCGGGGATCCAATTTACACTGGCACTTCTATCAATTGCCTCAGCTATTAGAATGTGAGAATAATAAAAAAAATTGAGGGGGGCCATACAACCTCAATCCAAATTGGGAGGTACCATACAACCAAGATGGTGGGGGTGCTTCAGGCTGTGGTGCCCACAGTCCAAAAGCAAGTACTTGGCTCACGACTTCTTCATCACCCACCACACCCCCCCCTTTCAACTATTGGCCCCTGACAGCCAAACAGCTCCTTAGCTGTACGTCATGTCGGGGAAAGTCTCCGCACCATCCAGGCTCCCTTGGCCTCAGGCTCCCATAGCCTCTTCCGGGTCGCCAGGGGTCTCCATACCCACTGGTCGCCCAACCAGACCCGCCTCCGACAGGTTTCCAATTCCAGACACTACCGGCTGCAAGGGACAAATTACCTCAGGGTGTCCACTGTCACCGCTCATCCAGAGCTTGATCCATTCCTGCGGACACACACACCTTGCCCACCCACAAAATCTCACATGTTATCTCCTCCCCTGCTGCCATTCAATTCTCAAACACTGTAGTGCAAAAAGATGTCATTGTGTTCCTACAAGGCCAGGCCTGCGTACATGTGATAATTCACATTCACACTCCAATCACAACTCTATTTTCCTCACGACAGACAAAAACACAAAACCTCTTACACATATGACAAACGCCACCTACAAGACTTTTTTTTGACATTCAAACTGATCCACTTACCGACTACCATGGAGTCACTCTCGCCCGGCCCACATTCCAATTATCCATATCCCAATTTATGAGCAAGTACCGAACACTTGGGACAGTAAACTTCAAGGCACCTTGCGTTATGTGCAGGTCGTCGCAGGTTGGTCGGGTCCAAGAGTGTCATCCACCACACCAAGTTTCCCCCGCACCCTTCCAATCCACCCTGGAGCCTCCCGACCCAGGTAGGGGCTCAATATATCCCCGTGGACTATCTGTGGAAGGGTATGCGGGCCCATCTGAATTTTGAAGACCACATCAGTCACCTGCCGGAGCACCACCCTGGGTCCCCTTCCTCCTCCGGCCAGTAGAGCCAAATAAGGTCTCCGGGGAGGAAACGAGGTGAGTGAGCTTTGGTATCGTACCTTCATTTCATATGCAAGGAAGCCAAGCCAATTTGCCCCCTCGCAAAGTCGTGAGCCTTTTCCATGCTCTTTCTCAAATTGTTGACATAATTTTCCACAGATGCTCCACCTGGTTCCTCTGGTGACACGTCCCATCAACAAATCTATGGGGACGCGCAATTCCCGACCAAACATCAACAAGGCGGGGGTGCACTGAGTGATCGCATGCTGTGCGGTCCGGTTGGCCATCAATACAAACAGGAGATGCTTGTCCCAATCCTGTTGGTGCTCGGAGATGAAGAGGACCAATTGGGTTAACAGGGTCCTGTTAAACCTCTCCACCATCCCATCCGATTGGGGCTTAAGAGGGGTTGTCCGGGTCTTATTCATTTGGAGGAGCTCGCAAACCGACCGCAGGAGCTCGGATTCAAAGTTCCGGTCCTGGTCAGTGTGCAGCTCCCTTGGTACGCCAAACTGGGTGAAGAATCCTTCAACTTGAACTTGAGCCACCAGCCGGGCTTCCTGGTTGGGAAATTGGTAGGCTTCTGGCCATTTTGTAAAAATAGTCCTTTGCCACCATGATGTAGCAGTTCCCTCGGTGGGTAGTTGGCAGGAGCCCAACCACATCTACTGCCACCCGCTCAAGTGGCTCTCCAACGTTGTACACCTGGAGCGCGGCCTTACTCGCATGTGGGCGTTCCTTCTTACCACGGTAGAGGTCGCAGGATCTCACCGAATTTTGAATGTCCCTGCCCGAATTCACCCAATAGAACCTCTGCCGCAATTTTGCCAAAGTTTTGACCATGCCCAACTGTCCCATCGTTTTAGTCCTATGTACATGCCCCATAACCACTTCCTTCAATTTGTCTGGTACCACAATCAACCAGGAAGCTACATCGCCTGTTGGTGTTACCAATTTCCTGTACAAATGGCCATCCTTCAAACCCAACATTTGCCATTGAGCCCAATAGGCCTTTACCTGGGCCCCGTGCGAAGCAATTTCTTCCCAAGAAGGTCTTTTATCCTCCTCCAGCCAATGAAAAGGGGGGCCCAAACCGGGATTGTCCCTTTAACTCTCTCGCCAATTCACATTGCCCAATCCAGATGGGGGTTGTGGCAAGGTTCTTCGGGTCACTCTCACTGCATATAGGCATGCATCAATTTGGGCATGCTCAATTAAATCCTTGGCTTCTTGCCTGTCACAGAATTTACACTGTAACTGCCAACAGAGTTGCCAAGAGAGAGCGTCTGCATCGGCATGTGCTTTGCCAGGCCGATGTTGCACAGTGAAATTATACTGCTGCAGCTTCTCAAGCCACCTTGCAATTTGTCCCTCTGGTTCTTTGAACCAATGGAGCCATTGCAAGGAGGCATGATCTGCCCAGATCACAAACCCCCTCCCATACAGGTAAGGGTGAAAGTGTCCAACTGCAGACAGTAGGGCCAATAGTTATTTGCGGGTAAGGCAGTAATTTAGTTCGGGCCTCGAAAGTGCCCGACTGTAATGCGCAATAACCCTCTCGACTCCCTGTTGCATTTGTGACAGCACTGCTCCCAATCCTTCCTGGCTTGCATCCGTATCAAGGATGTAATTGCCAGGATCCGTCGGGTATGCCAAAACCGTGGCCTCTACCAGACATTGTTTTAAGTGAGTGAATGCCTCAATGCAGCTGCGAAGTTTGCCAGAAATCTCCTATAGTAAGAGCAGAGGCCCAAGAATCCTCTAACTTCTCTTACATTTTTGGGGGGCAGGCCACTCTTTTACCAATTTTACCTTTGCAGTCAGTGGCCACGCCGCTCTCGTTAATCACGTGACCCAGGTAAGTCACCTCCCTCCTGAAAATTTCGCTCTTGCTCGGGTTCAATTTCAACCCAGCTCCCCTTAATCTCTCAAATATCTCGGACAAATTTTTGGCAGCATGTTCAAATGTGGGAGCATGAACCAATACGTCATCTTAGTACACAAGGCAAGTTTGCCAAGGCAAGTCAATTAAGACACGTTCCATCAGACGCTCAAAGGTAGTAGGGGTATTGCACAATCCAAAAGGCATGATGACAAACTGAAAGAGGCCCTTTCCTGTGGATAACACTGTTTTCTCTCTCACTGCTTTGTCCATTTCCACCTGCCAATAACCCCTCTTTAAATCCAATGTTGAAAACCAATTTAAGCCTGAAATGGCATCGAGGGTGTCATCAATCCTTGGCAGGGGATACGAATCTTTGAGTGTCACATGATTGAGCTGGCGATAATCCACACAACCGAGTGGTCCCGTCCTTCTTTTTTTACCAGCACAATGGGTGACACCCAAGGAATCACCGAGGGCTCTATAAATCTGGATTTTTCCATTTTTCTCAACTCATCTGCCTCTTTCTTAGTGAAAGGGAGCCGCCGTGGCGGTTGGCGAACAGGCCGAGCCTCACAAGTATTAATTTGGTGACGGACGAGGCTCATGTGCTCAACATCCTCGGGGGAGAGAGAGAAAACATCCAAGTTCTTACCAACCAAAATGTGCAATGTCTCTACCTGCTCCTATGCTAGGCCCTTTTCAGAGTGTGTCATCATGTCCCAGTTGTCCCACACTCCCTCGGGCCAATCAATTTCCCCCAAATTTTTCCCTTTTTCCAGCCGTACTGGCAAGCATGTGGGTCAGCCTCTTCCGGTGACCTCAACTACACTACTACACTATTACTATTAGCTACGACAGCCCCGCTCCTTACCGTGTGAGGGCTATTGGACAAGTTGAGCAGCCGGGCCACCAACATAGGCCCACGAGTGCCCACAAGGGTGCGACCCACCATCAATTCTTCGGCCCCCTGTGAGGACCACGGCTCCACTAGCCCCAGCTGGCCAATGTGGTGAGCACCTGCTGCCAACTCCGCCATTGCCACGGCCTCAGACCTAGGAGGCACGGTCACAGTGCGTGGCAACTCCAGCCACGTTCCCTACACCTCCTTGTTATCCCCCAGTCCAACCAACTGCAGCCTCTTAGTGCCCAACCACATGTGACCTCACCCAAGGTCCAGTTGACAGTCGTGTTCCACCAGGAAACACAATCCCAGGAGACACTGGTCGCACACCTCGGCCACGCATACCACCACATTGACCTCCAGACTGCCCAACTCCATCTCCACAACCCGCATCCCAATATTGGTGCCGTTGCCCCCGTAGCCAGTTGAAGGTTGTGTCCTGCTAACCTATCAATTTTGTCCCAGCCTCCAACACTGGTCTAACACACTCAGATTAATAATGGTGTCACTGGCCCCAGTGTCCACCACAGCCTCACAAAATTCCCCCTCAATTTTGCATCCAACCCTCAAATTACCTGTGCCAATTTTTTTCAGAATTCACTATTTTCACCAAAGAAGGGCGTTTCTCCACACACTTGCCAGCTGAGTATGGCTCCATATGCTCGGCTCGTTCTAGTTTCCCAAACAGCCGACGGTGGCCAGACCAGCCCTAGGCGGTGACCCTCTCCCCAGATCCTGTGGTCATTTGGGAGGTCCTCTCCTCTCTGGGCTGTGAAGCCTGTTGGGAGGTTGGGGCCTAGGTGGTTCCTGACAATACCGCTGCAAGTGTCCTCTTCTCCCACACTTAAAACAAGTCCCCATGAACGGATCCCTCTGAACCCTAGGCGGAACACCCCTTACTCCCGGGCCAACCCGACGAAGATCTGGTCGCTCTGATGGCGGACACGACCCACACCGCTGTGACTCACCCGCTGCAAATTTCCCCTTCGTCAAATTTGACAGCTGGCAGTTGATTCCCCTTAACATTCAGGCAATGGCCGATTCTTCCTGCTTCTCTTTCTGATCCCGTACCTCCACCTGTCGTACCGCCACCGGTGACCTCTCCGGTGCGCGGTTCGACCTCTTCAAAAAGGTCAGTCTCACCACGCACTCAGCCACTCGGTGCACCGTGGCCGGCACTGGCCGCGTCCTGCAACTCCACCAGAGTTCGGACCTCGGGGTCAGGAAGAGCCGCCACAAATTTTTCTGTCACCAGCTTTTCCCACGCCTGTGCTGGTAGGTCCTTATACGCAATCCTCACAGATTGGTAAATATCCTGAGCCAGCTCCTGCAACGTTTCCCCAGGTTTTAATTTACAATGCAGCAGCTGTGCCCAGACCAGGTCGTACCTTTCACCCGTCCCAAACCTGTGGTTCAAGACGTCGCAAATGCCCCTACTGGTCAATATTCCCTCTTTCACCACGTTTAAAAAGGTCTGCGGCTGGGCCCCGCAGAGTCCCCACCAGATTCCCCGTGCGTTCTTGCGCCCCCCCAACTATTGAGCTGAGACACGCATTCAAATTGCATCAGGAAAGCCTCTAAACTCCCTGACCCATCAAAATGTACAAAGGGGATGGTTTTTCCTGAGGCTCTTACCGACTCCTCCATGTCCGAATCCAGCCCAGGGCCAAACCCCCCCCCCCCCCCCAATTGGGTATTCAATTTCAGAGCCTCCGATGGCCGGATGTGGCTCGTGGTGATTGTCCACTGGGTTACCTTAATCTCATCCTGGATGTGCTTAACGGACCGACTCACCTCATCTCGCAGACTCTGTTGGACCCGAGCAACCTCTCCCTTGATTGTATTGTCCCAAGTCTCCAGCCACTCCTGCAACATTTCATTCACCCTTTCCCCAGTCAATTGTGGCCCCCACAGGTCTTTATCAGCAAACACCCGCTCTTGCTCTATTACCCGGGACCTCAACTCCTTTACCTCTTCAGCCAATTCACTCCCCTGTTGTTTAAAGAGTCCCCATTCCTCTGCCTGTTGTCGCATTCTGGCATCCACACGGGTCCGACAGCCTTCCAGGTCCTCATTTACTTTATTTATTCTCGTATTAGTTGCCCCAATTCTCTCTTCCAACTTTTTTCCCCATTCAGACAGCCTGGGTTTTACCCTCTTCTATTTTTAATGCCATTTCCTCTTGTTTGAGCTCAAATTCTATCCTCATTGCTTTCTCCATTTCTCAGAATTTAGTCTCCAATTTTGTCTCAAATTCCCCCAGTCTGTCCCTAATTTGATTATCCATTCTCCCCTCTATTTTATCAATTTGTTCCCCCAGTTCTTGTGTTATTCCCTCAAATTTTCCTTTCAATTGTTCATTCATCTCCCTCATTTCATTCCTTTGTTCACTCATTTCATTCCTTTGTTCACTCATTTCATTCCTTTGTTCACTCATTTCATTATTTTGTTCACTCATTTGTTCATTCATTCCCTCAATTTTGTTTTCCAATCGTGCATTTATTCCCTCAATTTTGTTCACTCATTTGTTCATTCATTCCCTCAATTTTGTTTTTCAATCGTGCATTTATTCCCTCAATTTTGTTTTCTATTCCGTTAATTTTTTCCTCCAATCATTCACTGTTGTTACTCATTTATAATTTCATTCCATTAATTTGTCCCTTCAATTCATTTGTTTGGGTATTCATTTGTTCTTTCATTCCCCTCATTTCCATTAATAAATTGAACCAAGACCTGGTTGGACATCGTACCTTTTCCCTGCGCCTCTGGCTCCGCCATTGTGGGGGCGGGGACTCGAAAGCTCAGGACAGGGGGAGGTTCCTGCCCTATCCTCAAACTAATTTACCCTCCACCCGCTTCCTTCATCCTTGTTCCCTTCCAGCCGCTCCATTTTGTTGACGTCCACCATTATGTGACAAGCCGTTGTCCCCGCGTGCACTTAATTTCCTCAGAAAAAAAAGAATTTAAATTTCCCGCGCTGCCCTTGTGCTCTCTCGACCCCAATCACTATATAATTTGGACCTTGGTACTACGATCCTCTCCCCATCAATGAGAGAAAGACGATCGTTTAAAATTTAGAGTCCAAAAGCTGAGCGCAATTTGCACTCAGCGAGTGTCGCACTTGCACCCCAGACACCGAGTGTCTCACAAGGGTCGAATCCCAAACTCTTGACACCATTTGTCAAGTACGTGGCCGATGAACACCAGCATTGGACAGATAGCCGAACAGTTAATGCCGAGGCTGCAGTTCCAAACTTGGTGGAATTATTTTTGGCACGCGCGGGCAAAGAAAACCAGGGTCTTACCTGTACGATGGAACCACAGGGCTTATTCCTCGAACACACAAACAAATAAACACACACGACAAAACGGAAATGAAATTCAACGAATAAGGAATTTATTACAAACTAGCTGAATGCACGCGGCGTTGCCCGGGTTCTTGTTGAATGAATTTAATCTTCTGTACTAAAAAAAAGGAATAAAACGCGGCCTTGCGAAGCAGCGGAGTTTGACTATCCGGCCGTGGCCGCATTTCGTTCATTTACTACTATAATTCAGCTTTTACTCGCGGCCGTAGAAGATTGACGACTATAATTAAGCTCAGCTTTTAATTGCGAAATGGGCACAGCCTGGCCGAGGCTGCCTCAACCGGCCTTGCTACCTAGCCTATAACCTTCCCCGGGCCTGTCCCGACATTTTTTGTTTCAGAGGTTTCCTCCTATCTTTCACCGTTAAGGAGATTAGCGCGTGCAGACAAACAAACAAACAAACAAACAAAAACTTTCTTTTATATATATAGAAGATAATTGTAAACCAAATAAAATGAATGTGAGGTGAAAACTATTTCCTAATTTGAGACGCCTCCAGTCGGACACGCAGACACGACAGGGGAAAACATGAAATAAAAGAATCGTGTGGTGAGATAATCAGCCTGCTACAAAGAGGACGAACATGAACGATCCCCGAGTCTCCGCGCTGCGCCACATGGCACACTGAGGCGTGAAGCGGCGGCAAAACGTCCTCCGGTCGTTCCACGCTCCACAAAGCTCCTATGAATCTCTCAGGCGCACATGGCACGAAGCGCAGCCGTCCTCCACTCATGCCAGAACAAGAGAGAGAGCCTTTTTCCAATGTAATGGCGACCCTTTCGTCGTTGAAATAAAACAGAAGGGAAAATCGCAGGAGGCAATACATACTGGGAATTATTAATCTTACACCCTATCTAACTAACACAAAAACCACCCTCTGTGTGGTGACATGCAAACACTCTTAACCTGAAAATTTACCCTGCTTATGTACATCGAGGTGGGCTTCCGCTTCGCGTCACACGGTCCATGCTAAACTAAACCATCCGACCTTTCCTAAGGTATTTCATCTCTACCCCCACAAACGTAACGGTATTATAAAAAGGGCAAATAAAAATCTCGAATGGTATTGTGGGGATGGTGATCGGGGGTGACAGGTGTGAAATAGATTACTTTGTTTTGTGAAATGCATGTGAAATGCCATTGTTAAACATTTAGCACAAGTGTATGCGTTCTGTGTGAAAACAATAGAGCATGTGTATAAGTGTGTTGATATCATGACCTCTCCTGTAATGAGGAGGCCCTCTCCATGGATAAGATGATAATTGTGACTCCTCCCCACTCTCCACCGTAATGTGTCGAAAAGCTTTCCACCATTCCTCCCCCCTTCCCCCTCCCCCTTCCCCTCCTCTCATGAAGCCTTTAAATAGTTTCCTCCATAATCTGTCTGTTTCTTTAAAGTGAACCCGATTTCACCAGCTCCACAAGCCCCAGCAAGTCCCCCCTCCCCCCCCCTCTCGATTACTGCAAAATGCATCGCCTTGTGACCGTACTCCAAGGTAAGAGCTGCACCCATACTGACAACTGCCAGACCTGCCTGAAATGGCTCACTACCGTGGGCGTGGCGAGAGAGACCGAACAGAAAACCAATGAGCGCAAATTTACCAAGATGGAAATAGCGTACGATCTTCAGACACAGATGTTGTCGTCATTTTTCTCGCACAAGCACAGACCTTCCTGCTTATCTGCGGCTTGATGCTAGCGTTGGCACAAACGATTCCAGATAGTACATAGATGTATCTTAACTTGATGAAAATATGGGATCGGAGTACTGTGGCACCGTTCCAGGGTGCCCGCCTTCACAGGATGTGATTGCACAGCCAATTTTGCACGCAAGGGTAAAGCTTGTCCATTGGTGTTGTTGGAGAAAGACCACAAATTCAGGAAAGCCTTTGTTAAATAAAAAAATAAACTAGGATAGTCTCCAACCATATCCCCAAGTTTGTTCACAGACCTAGAGGGCTTTGTCTGTACCCTGTATGGGAAACCGAAGGAGACGTCTGTGAATACTGCCGGACACATCCTCTTCCAACAATATTTCGCACCAAAGCACAAATCTAAGCCTCTGGAGAAAATCAAGAGATCAGAGCCTAGCACTTTGCCTCCATGCATGTCTGTTCTCTCCGAGAAAGTGAAGCGAACAAACCTGGTTACTTCTATGTGGAAGAGAGCAACAACATCCGATCCACATACCTGGGAGACAGAGGAGAATGGATGGAGAATGGCCAATTATTTGTGCCAAATACATCCATAGATCCACCATAAAATGGTTTGAAGGCAGACAGGCTCCAGGAGATATTTGTTGCCAGATTAACAATGCCACAGACTAAGAGATGAGTGATGATGAAGATAATGAGATGGCTGAATACTCTTCTTCCTCTGTTAAGGTAGACTGATATTGACTGCGAATTGACATTCTCCAGTGTAATTGACAAGGACGTCGACGATAATGTGTGATGCCGAGGATGATGAGACGGCTGAATATTCCTCTGATGAGACGGCCACTGATCTGGACTGAGAAATGGTATTTTTTAAATGAAATTTAGTCATTTAAACAGAATCTTGCCATAAGCTCGGACTTTTTTTTGGCATAATCTATCTTCTATATGTATATATAAAAGAAAATTTTTGTTTGTTTGTTTGTCTGCACTCGCTAATCTCCTGAACGGTGAAAGATGGGAGGAAACCTCTGATACAACAAATGTCGGGACAGGCCCCGGGAAGGTTATAGGCTAGGTGGCGAGGCCGGTCGAGGCCGCTTCGGCCGGGCTGAGCTCATTTCGCAATTAAAAGCTGAGCTGAATTATAGTAGTCAATCTTCTACGGCCATGAGTAAAAGCTGAATTATAGTAGTAAATTCATTCAAAAAGAACTTAAAATGTCGGGACGGGCCCCGGTAAGGTTATTGGCTAGGTGGCGAGGCCGGTCGAGGCCGCTTCGGCCGGGCTGGGCCCATTTCGCAATTGAAAGCTGAGCTGAATTATAGTAGTCAATCTTCTACGGTCGCGAGTAAAAGCTGAATTATAGTAGTAAATTCATTCAAAAAGAACTACAAATGTCGGGACGGGCCCCGGAAAGGTTATAGGTTAGGTGGCGAGGCCGCCTCGGCCGGGCTGGGCCAATTTCGCAATTAAAAGCTGAGCTGAATTATTGTAGTCGATCTTCTACGGCCGTGAGTAAAAGCTGAATTATAGTAGTAAATTCATTCAAAAATAACTTAAAATGTCGGGACGGGCCCCGGAAAGGTTATCGGCTAGATGACGAGGCCAATCGATGCCGCCTCGGACGGGCTGGGCCCATTTCGCATTTAAAAGCTGAGCTGAATTATAGTAGTCAATCTTCTACGGCCACGAGTAAAAGCTGAATTATAGTAGTAAATTCATTCAAAAAGAACCCTGGCAACGCCGGGTGCTTTTGGCTAGTTACACATAATATAAGCTAGTTTCATTGTACAATTAATTTATATTGCCTGGTTTTCATAAGCAATTGCTTTTGAACAGGGGCACTGAGAGGGGTGGGGTGGGGGGGTATTTACCCCGTGACCCAAACCTAATAGGGGCCCACAATTAAATGTGTTAAGAAGCAAATCCACATATCGGAATAAGTGAATAACAACCCAATTTCCCTTAAACACGACATGTGTATCTGACAACGAAAATACAGAAAGCTCTGTATAGGTTGTTTAAAAAATAATAAGGGGGGGGGGGGGAGGGGCTGCACTTATTATTGCCCCAGGGCCCATCCTGGCTCTCAGCAGCCCTGCTTTTGAAAGACAACGGTACACAAAAAACAACGATAACGGTAGTTTCTGATAAAATGGGAGTAGGGGAAGCATTGTGTCAATTTTATCCAGAATAACTATGTTCCCATGACAACTACCGATATACACAACAATAACATGTATTTTAAGGCCATTTTCCCTGCTAGAGCGGGGGTTAGGAGGATCCTCATGCCCGAAGAAGATCCTCATGCCCGAAGCCCACTTTCCCGAAGGATCCTCATGACAACTACCGATATAAATGAACAAATGAGTACCTGCGGCAACTTTCTACATGTATAAAATACAATTTATCCTAATACCTGTTAACACCTGTTACGTAATTCATGTCAAGCACTGTTCAAATCGTAGCAATCACCTTCTCTATATTCAGATCATATCATCTCTAATAACCATATTGTCCGATTCCATGTCTTTTGAATATTTGCCCATGTCCACCAAGAGGTGGGCTTTATTTTAATACCTTGCATGCACGTATTTTAGATAACTCTGAATTAAAAACGATTTTTTGACATTTTTGGGTGAAAAAGCACAAAATGGCATTTTTCACCAAAAAATAAAATGATGAATAAAATGATGAATAAATTCATCTGTTCAGCAATAAATTCAGCAATGAATAAATCATTTTTCATATTCAGAACAAAATTCTGATTCAGAAATCATCATCAAACCCTTTGTACTCAGACACCTGATTAAAAATGCCGCCGTGGCAATTGGACTAAATGGAAGAATGATTTGTGTCTGCATAGACAAAATAATATCTTTTTGCAAAGCACCATGAACAAGAATTCATACAAGTATTGGTTCGGAGCAGTGCGTTTATTGAGTGTATGAAAGCATACATCATTACATCCGCCACCGAAGGTGGATAGAGGTTATGGTTTCACCCCTGTCTACCTATCTGTCTGTCTGTCTGTTTGACTATGAACAAGATATCTTAAAAAGTTGTGGACGGATTCAGACGAAATCGTATGTGACAATCGTATGCGTATGTGACAAGGACGAAATGATTAGATTTTGGTTCAGGTCTGAATCCAATTCGGCCATCATTGGGATACAAGACATAAGCTGTCCAGCCTGAAGGAGGTATGTACTCTACCGAGTGGGGTTATAGTTCATCTTGTAAATAAAAGCTATAAATATTGATACATTGGTATGGCTCTTTATCCAGAATTGATTGTAGAGACAGTAAGGTGGAGAATCATCAAAGTTGGTGCACATTTTCAAAAAAATCAATATTTCCGCCATATTTGCTTACCTAATAAATACATGGTTCCCTCGAGCGATTAAAGTGGCCAAGGTGTATGTCACCAGCCCTACCAGGATACGCTGTGACTTTCAGAGACGTGCACCTGATATCGTTTTAATTGTAATTTGTTGGAAAAATTGTCTCCCGCAGATCCTGAGAATATGGAGTCTTGTGACTCGCAAATCTTTGACGTGGTCGAAGAGGATGTTGTTGACACGAACATGCACCCCACGTCCTTCAAGGTGCACTTTGTCAAGGCAGTCGAAGACAATCTGGGTGTGTGCAAACAACCCTATTGAAGGCGCACAGGGCAAGCCTATATTATCTTGAGTGATGGCATGTCATTGATAGGAAAGGATGATAACCTTTCCATGTTTGGTAGATCATAAGGCAGGCTGTTCCACTTCAATAATTCTTGCGATTATTGGAGCAAACCATTTGGATTGTGTTGTTGGGCATTTTTGTAGCTCTTTTTTGCAGGAGGCAGTGCGACTGCAGAACCAGGGGATGAGCAGATAACGCAAGGCACGGTGGATGTGCTGGATCAAAGCACCGCTGCACTTACTCCACCTGACACGATCATGGGCCCGCAGGATCCTCTATCTGAGGTTGAGGATATCGGTACGATTTGGTGCTTTTTCCACTGTCAAATATTGATAGGAACACTGAAAAACAGTTATGATCCGTAGTTTGGTACAACTATTTGATGCACAATGCTTGGCCAAAAAAGGAAGTCCATTTCCTCGTGGTCTTTTGGGCCTTCAGGGTCTTTTGGATCTTCTGGTTCCTTGGGGTATTTTTGGGCCATTTGAGTCTTTTGGGTCCTCTGGATCTTTGGGGTATTTAAGGGTCTTGGTGTATTTTGGGTCTTAGAGGTAATTTAGGTATGTGGGGTCCACTGAGTTCTCAGGGTCTTTTCAGTGTTTTGGATTGTTTGGGTCTTTGGGGTCTTCAGGGTATTTTTAGTCTTCAGGGTCTTTTGGGTTTTTGGGGTATTTAAGGGTCTTTGGGTTATTTTGGGTATTTTGGGTCTTCAGGATCTTTAAGGGTATTTGAGGTATTTTGGGTCTTTGGGGTATTCTGCGTGTTTGGGGTCCATTGAGTCTTTGGGGTCTTTTCAGGCTTTTGGGTCCTTAGGGTCTTCTGGGTCCTCTGTGTTGTTTGGGTCTTCTGGGTTATTGGGGTCTTCAGGGTCTTTGGGGTATTTGGGGTCTTCAGAGTCCTTGGGCTCTTCTGGGTCCTTGGGGTCTTTTGAGTCCTCTGGGTCATTTGGATCCTCGGGGTCGTTTGGGTCTTTTGGATCGCTGCGGTCGTTTGGGTCTTTTGGATCGCTGGTGTCGTTTGGGTCTTTTGGATCGCTGGGGTCGTTTGGGTCTTTTGGATCGCTGGGGTCACTTGGGTCTTTTGGATCCTTGGGGTCTTTTGGATCCTTGGGGTCTTTTGGATCCTTGGGGTCTTTTGGGTCTTCTTGGTCATTGGAGTCATTTACGTCTTTTAACTGGTGGACACACAGTCATGTTCAAAGACTGCCCATTAAAACCCCACTCGAATCCTCTCCTAAAGCGCTACTGAAAGCCTTTAAAACCTATGCTTATGTAGGGGGACAGACGTCACACAAAGACACATTGTGTTTTATATGGTAGATGTGGTTGGCATATTTAACTGATGATGGGCAAAGACTATAGGCCCTTTGAAAAATTATATCGGAAGGTGGTTGCACTTGAAGGACTGCATGATTTGTATCATTGCGAAACACAAATCACGCAGCCACACAAAACTCTGTGGCATTGTGGTTAGATGCAGCATTTCCCAACCTGGGGGAAATTTCCCCCTGGGGGAGAAATTTTAGGATTCCAGGTGGGGAACTTATTCCAAGGGAAATACAATATTAGCATTCATGTAATACAATATTAGCATGTAATATTGTGCTTTAGTGAATAAATCTCAAATCTTTAATTATTTTGTTCTTCGACTTTTTACTTAACATAAACATTTATAACATCGTCGGTAAATAAACATTTATATACAATAATTTTTTTAAATAAAATTTATATGTGTGAGTGTGTATGAGTCTCTGTGTGTGTGTCGGTTTGTATGTATGTGTAGGAGTGTGTGGGTGTGTGTGTTGCTATATTTTTATGTTATTTATTATGTTATTGTTATGTCGGTGGGGTAAAGCAATATCTAGAGTCAGGTAGATCTGAATAGGTAACATGCTTCGTCTGTCGCGATAGGGAATCTGCCCTGTAATAAGTTCCATGTGTAGTCCAGTTTGTCGGGTAAGAGTATACCTGTGAACATACCAGGATGTTCGAGTGTTAGATAGTGTAGGGATTAAGATAACAGCCCTTGTGTGTCACACCTGGTAATCAAACCTTTGTCCCTTATGGCAATGCATACCCATATAAACACTTAGACAGGCCCTGTAGTGCACACACTAATTAAATTCCCTTCCCTGACAATGACTTCGGAAGAAAACAGGCAAGAGGCCAGTTCCGGGCACCGCCGCATGGGCCGCAGCCAGCTACACCTCCGGCAGGCCTAGCAACATAGAGTGACACGAGCGATCACCACGCTACAGGGAACGAGTGATTGGTTGGCGCGGAAGGCGCGAACCTCCAGCCAATCAGGGCGAGCAATACCAGGTGGGAGGGACTCGGCCAATGAGAGGGCGCCAGCAAGAGGGAACATTGGAGGAGAGTGAACGCAAGGTGATAAAAGGGGATGCACGGCATCTTCAGCAGCTCTAGTTTTTGGGTTCTTCGCTGTCTTGCGCATCACGTCCCTCTGGCTCTCTTGCGCAGCTCTAGCCCTGGTGCTCTCTGGCTGTCTGGACTTGCTTGAAGCTCTTGCGTTTCTTCTTGGTCTTGGGGGGGTCTTGGGGGGTCCTGGTGGTCGTTGGCTCGCCATCTGCGTGGTGCTTGGAGCGGTGCTCGGTGCCTGTGCTTGGAGCAGTGCTCAGTGCCTGTGCGGGAGCGGGGCTCGGTGCTGAGAATGGGCGGGGCCTCGTGTGCGAACGGAGGGGGCGTTGGCTCGGGCCTAGCAGAGCGTGGGTGGATTGGAGCTTGGAGCCGGACGGGGCCGCGTTGAACGGACTGCACTACAGACAAGATAAGACTGCACTCACGCCCCACATTTACACTTGCATGACGATTTCTTTTATTAATTCCTTCCTGTGTCTCGTTTCTGAAGTGAGGTGTGTGGGATCCCAACTTAGGCTCTTTATTTGATTACCGTCACATTTCATTGTCTCGGGTTCCGAAATAAACGTGTTTATTTTTGTACATTCTAATTCGGTGTCGAGTACATTAATTTCCCTGCAGCTGCCGTCGGTTCGCTGAAGATAAGCGCTTTTGCCACAGCTTCCACTTCCCTTCTTCCTCCCGCGTTGTATAGCCGAATCCGTGTTTGGTCGTCGCCTCAAGTAAATCCGTTCTGGTCCATCCGCGGTGCCTGGTCTTAACTGGAAGGGTCTGCGCGACATTATTTATGTTATTAAGCGAATAAATTTTGTGTTTTGGCTGCTTTTTTCCTTGTTCATATATATATATATATACAGTGAAACCTTGACTTACGAGTTTAATTCGTTCTGTGACCGAGCTCGTAACTCAATTTGCTCGTTTCTCAAATTAAATTTCCCCATCAAAATGAATTGAAATGCTATTAATCCGTTCCAGCCCCCCAAAAACCACACCAATTTTTTTTGAAATATACAGTATATATAAAAATATCTCGCGCTTTATATTTCACCTGTATGCAGCATACAAGTTGGCAGGATGGCCTGGACTGGAGGTACGCACATTTGACTCTAAACTGTCCAGCCTGGGTTTGAATCCCGACCCAGCTATAACCTGTCATGTCGGTGTTTCACAGGCAGGGTGATTCATCAATGTGTGTACCGCTAAACTGGGCGCCCCGTTTGCGTCCCATTAGTTGTTGGATGTTAAGGATCTCACCGTGTCTTCCACAAAGAGAAGGCGAGCTATCGTCGGCACTCTGAACAAGTTGTGGCCTGGCATGCTCTTCTCCTCTGCTGTTATATACGTCCTCCTCGGCATCTTTTTCCAGAAGAGCCCTGTCTCGTCACAGTTGAAGATTTGCTGGGGGATGTATCCTTCGGCTTCTATCAGTTCGGCAAAAGTTATAATAAAATCTTCAGCTGCCTTCACATCCGAGCTTGCTGCCTCACCATGCCTGACGACGGAGTGAATGTCGGTCCTCTTCTTAAAATTATCAAACCATCCCCGACTGCCTTTGAATGACTCTTCCGATGCCTCGTCCGTTGATGTTCCCGCCGTCTGCTACACCAAATCCCCGTAAATGTCTCGTGCCTTCTCACAGATGATGCTCTCGGTCACGGTATCTCCTGCGAGCTGCTTCTCCGTCAACCACACAAACAACAACTTCTCCATCTCTTCATGGACAGAGGTCCGGAGCTTTGAAATAATCTTAACGCCCTTGGCTGGCGTTATAGCCTTTATCGACTCCTTCTGCTTCAAAATCGTACATATCGTAGAAGTACTACGATCGTACTGCTTCGCCAAGTCGACAACACGCACACCTCGCTCATGTTTTTCAACGATTACGTGTTTTATATCCAAGCTCGCTCGCTCGTAACTCAGATCTCGGCTCGCATCACAAAGCAAAAAATCGACCGAGCGACGGCTCGTATCTCGGAAAACTCGTAAGTTGGTGCACTCGTAAGTCAAGTTTCACTATATATATATATATATATATATATATATACATATATATATATATATATATATATACAGTGGAACCTTGACTTACGAGTGCCCCAACTTACGAGTTTTTCGAGATACGAGCCGTCGCTCGGGCGGTTTATTGCTTTGAGATGCGAGCCGAGATCCGAGTTACGAGCTTTCGCCACCCGGTCACGTGGTTATCTTGCCGTGCAAGTACAGTATCTCTGACGTATAGCGCTACATTTTTGTTTTCGCATGTTGGTTATTTTGAGTTTTGCCGCCAGGTGGGTTCCGGTCACGTGGTTATCTTGCCGTGCACGTACAGTATCTCTGTCGTATAGCGCTGCATTTTTGTTTTCGCATGTTGGTTATTTTGAGTTTTGCCGCCAGGTGGGTTCCGGTCACGTGGTTATCTTGCCGTGCACGTACAGTATCTCTGTCGTATAGCGCTGCATTTTTGTTTTCGCATGTTGGTTATTTTGAGTTTTGCCGCCAGGTGGGTTCCGGTCACGTGGTTATCTTGCCGTGCACGTACAGTATCTCTGTCGTATAGCGCTGCATTTTTGTTTTCGCATGTTGGTTATTTTGAGTTTTGCCGCCAGGTGGGTTCCGGTCACGTGGTTATCTTGCCGTGCACGTACAGTATCTCTGTCGTATAGCGCTGCATTTTTGTTTTCGCATTTTGGTTATTTTGGAAAATTTCATGTTCATGTCGAACATTTCATGTTCATGTTCATGTTTTCATGTTCATGCCATGCCAGGCCACAACTTGTTCAGAGTGCCGGCGATAGCTCGCCTTCTCTTTGTGGAAAACACGGTGAGATCCTTAACATCCAACAACTAATGGGACGCAAACGGGGCGCCCAGTTTAGCGGTACACACATTGATGAATCACCCTGCCTGTGATTCACCCATGACAGGTTATAGCTGGGTCGGGATTCAAACCCAGGCTGGACAGTTTAGACTTTAGAGTCAAGTGTGCGTACCTCCAGTCCAGGCCATCCTGCCAACTTGTATGCTGCATACAGGTGAAATATAAAGCGCGAGATATTTTTATATATACTGTATATTTAAAAAAAAATTGGTGTGGTTTTTGGCGGGCTGGAATGGATTAATAGCATTTCAATGCATTTCAATGGGGAAATTTGATTTGAGATACGAGCAATTTGAGTTACGAGCTCGGTCACAGAACGAATTAAACTCGTAAGTCAAGGTTCCACTGTATATATATATATATATATATATATATATATATATATATATATATATATATACAGTATATATATATATATTGTTATGAATTTGGTAGAGCAATATCTAGAGCTAGGTAGATCTGAATAGGTAGGTATTCGGCTGTCGTGACAGGGACTCTACATGTAATTTATTGATGTTCAGGCGGTTGTCGGGGTAAGATGTATGAGTGTGGATCTACCTGGAGATTCGAGTGTTAAATAGTGAGGGATTAAAGGTAACGCCCCTGTGAGTATCACCTAGTAATCAAACCTTTGTCCTTTATGGCACTGCAAACCACATAAACATTAGTTAGGTCCTTAGCGCAACATTAAATAATCCCCTTTCCCTGACAAGGACTTCGTATTAAATTGACAGGAAACCAGGTCAAAAACACCGCCATAATTGGCCGCCACCGTGTACACCTCCAAAGGCCTACAAACCTGGCCGGCACGTGTTATGCCGGGACCGCAGGGTCGCGTAACGGGGGAGATGTCAGGAGTCGCGGGAGGCTTTGATTGGCTGAGGAGTGCGCCAATGTGACGTCATCGGCGACCAATATAGGCGACGGTCGGACGCCATTTCAGGAGTTGAGTTGAGTTCGTGGCAAACGCAGACGCAGGCAGGCACCAGAGAGTTGAGTCGCAAGTCACACGGAGTTAGTTCGCCAGTTGGAGTTGGAGAGGACACGCCATTTCGGGCAGTCGCAGTCGAGTTCGAGCTTGGCAGTGAGCAATTGAGAAGCGAGTTGGAAGGACGAGACGTGCAGTCACACCTGCGTTCTCTCCGGTCCTGTCTTCGTGCTTTGTGTGGGGATCGACCTCGTGTGAAGCTGCTGGCTTGCGTTGGGTGCTTTGGAGCGTGGTGCACGGACCTGGTGGGCGGCGAGAGGATCGGAGCCTGGTGGAGCAAGGCCTCGTGGGTGCATCGGGGCCGAGCGGTGCCGGGGTGGACGGCAAACAATACAAGACGACAAAGACAGATAAGCCGAGCTCCTTGTGTACATTTTACAAGACGTGTTATTTTCGTAATTAATCTCCCTCGTTTGTGTTTGCTGTCTGTCGTGTGGGGACGTCCCGATTAGAGTTATTAGATTTACCGGCGGGCTTTTTCACTGGCTTTACTTTTCCTAATAAACCCTTATATTACTTTTTGTACATAATATCTGAACGCAGTTTTCCTGGGTGTTTGATTTTAATAGATAAGGTTGCGGAGCCTTCGCTGCGTCCCGCCATTCCGCGCGTTGGTGTTGAACTTGAGTCCGCCATTGAGTGTTCGCCTCGGGAGTTAAAGTCTCGCAAATCGGTCATCCGTAACTGTGGTGTTAATCACGGTTACGCGACAAGTGGTGTCAGGAGTGGGATTTGAACCCGTCGGACAAATTTTTTGTCCGCGGCGAGACATCGACACGGTCGGACAAATTTTTTTGTCCGCGGGGAGACATCGACACGGTCGGGCGTACATTGCGCCCGACGTTCGAACGCAAAATTTTTATAGTCGAGGCGGAGAAATTTAATAATCAATCGGGCAAACGGAGCGCGATATCGCGTCTTCGTCAAATTTAAATTGTGTTTCAGGAATTATTAAAATAAATACGCGCGCGGGGTACGACCTTCCGGAAAGCGGATGTCGGAGGTCGACGAAATGGAGGTGCGTAGTGAGGCCTCCGTCAGCGTCGGGAGTGAGCCGGAAATGGGGGATAAGGAGGATAGCGTTGGAACTTTCCCCGCCGTTGGGACGGCCCCGATAGATCTCTAGACCATAGTAAATTTAATAAAAGACATGAGGGCTCAGAGTGAGCGATTGGGGAACCGGATGGATGCTCAGGGTGAGCGATTGGAGGAACAAATGGGAGAAATGAAAAGTGGGATGGAAAATAAAATGGAGTCCCAGGGGAAGGAATGTAGGGAAGGAATGAAGGGAATGAGTGATCGATTGGAGGAACAAATGGGAGAAATGAAAAGTGGGTTGGAAAATAAAATTGAAGGGATGGAAAATAAAATGGAGTCCCAGGGGAAGGAATGGAGGAATGAAATAAAGGAAAGGAATGAACAATTGGAAGGAAAAATTGGGGAAATGGCACAGCAGCTGGGGGAACGAATTGATGGCATAGAAGGGAGAGTGCAAAACCAAATTACGGACAGACTGGGGAAATTTGAGGGTAAAGTAGAAACTCAAATGGGGGCACAGGAGAAGCCAAAGGTGGCAAAAATTGAATCGGAACGGGGGGAAGCTAGATTGGGAACAGGAGAGAGTACGGCCCATGCAGATGTGCACGGGGCTCAGGAGCCGGGAATGGCAAAATTGGGAATTGCACAGGGAATGGCAATTGAAGTAAATGGGGAGACCGCAGGTCCACAGGTGGATGGGGAATGTCCACAGGTGGATGGGGAATGTCCACAGGTGGATGGGGAATGTCCACAGGTGGATGGGGAATGTGTACAGGTAGAGGGGGAATGCCTGCAGGTAAACGTGGAGAGTCCACAGGTGAGCGGGGAAGGAAATTTGGAATGTGAGAGTTGTAATGGGGAATGTTTCCCACATTCTGGCCTGGTTGTTTATCGGGACCGTGTGGATGTCACAACACCCCAACCGGGGGATGAATTTGGAATTGTGCAGCACCAGGGCGGTGGTGCGGAGCAAGAGGGGGTAGAGTTTTTGGGGGTCCATGCGATAGAGCCGGACCGGGTATTTATTGGGGATATTGATCAAAGCCTGGCGGGGCCAGGAATGATTTCTAATGATGAGGATGAGTTGATCCAGCGGCTGGAGACCTGTGACAGTCCCATGGAGGTAGAGCTTGTTCAGGCCCAAAGGAGTCTGGGGGAAGAGGTGAGTTGGTCCAAGGAGGTGGTTGGAATGACCGAGGGGACGCTCACTGTACACTGCTATTTGGAAACAGAGGCTCCAAAATTGGACAACCAGTTGGGGGAGTGTGTTGGCTCCGGGCTGGATTTGGATCTTGGAGGATCGGGAGATAGAGCTTCTGGAGATTTGGTCCCTGTAGGGAATTTGGATCAACTGCAGGGAGGGGCAGAACAACCGGTGGTAGAGGTTGTTCCCTGCAGCTGCGGGTTGGCAATGGGAATGAAAATTTGTAAAATAAAATGTAAAATAAAATTACAATGGGAAATTGATTTGGAGCAGCCATGGTGGGGATTGGTCCCCGGGCTGCGGGATTTGGACATGGAGAGGTCATGGGTGATGGCCTCGGGCAAAAGTTGCCCCTTTCAAAATTTGGGTATGCCGGCCAGCTGGGGGGCTGTGATGGCGAGATTTGGACGTGGGGTCCAGCCTTGGGTGTCGAGGTACGACCTGGGTCCCACGGGGGGTCTGGTGGAGTGTGGCGTCCCTTGTCCGTCGGGGCGCCGTCCGAGCTGGTGGCTCGGGCCGGCAGGGTCACCGGACCCTGGTGGGGGTTAAGACCTCCAGAGGGGTCCGAGGTGGTTTCTCAAGTCTGGGTTGGCATTTATTGAGGACCACTAGGGGGAGGTGTTGTGGGTCGCGCTTTGGTGGTGGCACTGCGGACGGCCAACTTGGGACTGATGTGGTGACCACCCGGGCATGCGGCCTGGCACTCTCCTCCAGGGACTCTGGGACAACCAGCATGTGGTGACCTGGCATGGTGGTTGGTCTATGGACGCGGGTCAAACCGAATGGACAGGGATGGAGATAGCCTGCCGGACAACCATTGGGGCATCTGTGGAACGTGATGGTGTGAGTGACCTTCCACAGATGCTCCGTTATGATTTATGGACTCTCGGGTTGGGAAGAGAGCCATGGGGATGTGAATCGGGAGATGTGTAACGAGCCGAGCATATGGGCCATGCTCGGCTGGCATGTGTATGGCAAAGCATCCTTCTTTGGTGAGGTTAGTGAAATGTGATAAATGTTTAGCATGGGTAATCTGTGGGTTAGATGGAAATTTAAGGGTGGATTTAGAAATGCCATGGTGGACACTGTACAGTGACGCCATTATTGATCCAGGTGTGTAGACCAAAGTGTTGGAGGCTGTGATGAAATTAATAGGGTAGCAAGACACAGCTTTCATCTGGTTGCGGGGGCAACTGTGCTGATATTTGGGACGCGGGATGATGGGGATGTAGTTGTGTAGCCTGAGGGTCAACGTGGTGCTGTGCGTGTCCGAGGTGTGTGGACCATGTCTTCTGGGTGAGTCTCCTGGTGGAGCATGGCTGTTGACTGGACCTTGGTGTGGTCAAGTGTGGGTGAGCACTGGGGGGCTGCAGTTCTGTAGTCGGACTGGGGGATGATGGGGAGGTGCAGGGGACGTGGCTGTAGGGATGCCACGCACTGCGACCGTGCCCCCCAGGGCCGAGGTTGTGTGTGCGGTAGTGTGTGTTTTGGCAGCAAGTGCTCACCACATTGGCCAGCTGGGGCTGCTGCAGCTGTGTTCCTCGCAGGGGGGGCCGAAGGATGGATGGTGGGTCGCACCCTTATGGACGCTCATGGGCCATGTTGGCGTTTTGACTGCTCACCTTGTCCCGGTGACCCTTGCACGGTAGAGGTGCAGAGCTGTCGTGGCCACAGGTAGTTGTGTGGTGATGATCACCGTTGGATGCGGATCCACATACCTGCCAGTGTAGTGGGGACAAAAGAGAAATTTGGAAGTATTTGGTAGGCCCAATGTGAAATTTTGGGAATTGTATGGGTGGATGGCACCTTTGGACCTGACCAACCTGCAACTACCTGCACTTGAGGTGAGTGTTTTGAGGAGTACTGTCCCAGGCTTCAGGACTTGCTTTGGAAATTGGGGACATGTAAATTGGAGTTGGGAGGCGGGTGTGAGTGATGACATGGCCGGTGAGGGGATGGAATGGGAGCCACAGTGTCTTGTGGGTGGCGTATGTTTTTGTATTGTGGTTACGTGTTTTGATGTGGTCGTGAGAGTGGAACCTGGAGAGTGTGTGATGATTATTGGAGATAATGAGGGGTGATAATTGTGCTTTTGGAAATGTGCTTTTGGGAAGATGTGATGGTTTAAATGTGAACTGGGGGAATTTCACATGTAGCAGGCCATGGCAAGCCTTGTAACACCTTTTACACCATCTATGGAATTGTACTGAATTGTGCTGAGTTGTGTGGAGAATTGAATGGCAGTGGGGGAGGAAGTGTGTTTTGGGGTCTTGTGGGTGGGGAAGGTGTGTGTGTCCGCAGGTACAGAGCAAGCTCTGAGGAGCGATGCCTGCGGGCCCCCCTCTGCGGCAATTACCCCTGGCAGCCGGTGGTAACTGGAAATTGGAGCTCGTCGGTGGAGGGTCTGGTTGGGCGCCGCGGGGTGAGGAAGTCCCCCGGTGACCCGTGTTGCTGCGTGAAAGCAGGAGGCAAAGGAGCCTGGTGTGTGTGGAGACCCTCACCGGCGAGGCAACGGCGGAAAGGGGCTGTTGGGCTGTCACGGGGCCAAGAGGTAAAGGGGGGGGGGGCAATGAATTTGTAAGTCGGTTGACTTGTTTTTGGGACTGCGGGCACCACAGCCTGATGCGCCCCCACCATCTTTTGTGCGGTACCTCCCCGCTGCCTAGTTGAGGAATGCACACACACGTGAATGACATCAATGCCATGGTCCTGCAGGGGGGTGTATTGAAGAAGAACCTTATTGATTTTTGAAATGCCTTGATGACCTATGGAATGAGAATGAGTGGTTAAGGGGTCTGTGTAGCATGAATGTGGGCGAAATCCACCGAGCCGTGTCACTCACCACATCTGGACAGGGCCCGTGGAAATTTAGGGGGATGCATTGGGGATGGCCCCGCAGGTAAGGTTGAGTCTTGTGGCATCCACCGGGGGACGCGGTCTGTAGACCGGGGTATGTACAAAGGTTAGAGTTTTGAGTTTGGAAAGATGGTTAAGTTTTGTGGTTAAGTTAGTGTTGTGTGTTTTGTTTCCTCCCTCCACAGGAACAACGAAGAAAATGTACATACTTGCATGATGGTTAAGGGGTTCAGCATGTTAAGGAAGTGTAGGTAGGTAGTCCGACTCACTTCCCACAGCCCTTCCTGATTTATTTCATAGGTTAATTAAGTGTGTGACAGTAAGTGTTAAGGCTGGAATGGTAGCGCCTGCGGTGAACCTTGCAGGAGCTACGGTTCCAGGGGGGGGGCTGTGTTATGAATTTGGTAGAGCAATATCTAGAGCTAGGTAGATCTGAATAGGTAGGTATTCGGCTGTCGTGACAGGGACTCTACATGTAATAAGTTATTGATGTTCAGGCGGTTGTCGGGGTAAGATGTATGAGTGTGGATCTACCTGGAGATTCGAGTGTTAAATAGTGAGGGATTAAAGGTAACGCCCCTGTGAGTATCACCTAGTAATCAAACCTTTGTCCTTTATGGCACTGCAAACCACATAAACATTAGTTAGGTCCTTAGCGCAACATTAAATAATCCCCTTTCCCTGACAAGGACTTCGTATTAAATTGACAGGAAACCAGGTCAAAAACACCGCCATAATTGGCCGCCACCGTGTACACCTCCAAAGGCCTACAAACCTGGCCGGCACGTGTTATGCCGGGACCGCAGGGTCGCGTAACGGGGGAGATGTCAGGAGTCGCGGGAGGCTTTGATTGGCTGAGGAGTGCGCCAATGTGACGTCATCGGCGACCAATATAGGCGACGGTCGGACGCCATTTCAGGAGTTGAGTTGAGTTCGTGGCAAACGCAGACGCAGGCAGGCACCAGAGAGTTGAGTCGCAAGTCACACGGAGTTAGTTCGCCAGTTGGAGTTGGAGAGGACACGCCATTTCGGGCAGTCGCAGTCGAGTTCGAGCTTGGCAGTGAGCAATTGAGAAGCGAGTTGGAAGGACGAGACGTGCAGTCACACCTGCGTTCTCTCCGGTCCTGTCTTCGTGCTTTGTGTGGGGATCGACCTCGTGTGAAGCTGCTGGCTTGCGTTGGGTGCTTTGGAGCGTGGTGCACGGACCTGGTGGGCGGCGAGAGGATCGTAGCCTGGTGGAGCAAGGCCTCGTGGGTGCATCGGGGCCGAGCGGTGCCGGGGTGGACGGCAAACAATACAAGACGACAAAGACAGATAAGCCGAGCTCCTTGTGTACATTTTACAAGACGTGTTATTTTCGTAATTAATCTCCCTCGTTTGTGTTTGCTGTCTGTCGTGTGGGGATGTCCCGATTAGAGTTATTAGATTTACCGGCGGGCTTTTTCACTGGCTTTACTTTTCCTAATAAACCCTTATATTACTTTTTGTACATAATATCTGAACGCAGTTTTCCTGGGTGTTTGATTTTAATAGATAAGGTTGCGGAGCCTTCGCTGCGTCCCGCCATTCCGCGCGTTGGTGTTGAACTTGAGTCCGCCATTGAGTGTTCGCCTCGGGAGTTAAAGTCTCGCAAATCGGTCATCCGTAACTGTGGTGTTAATCACGGTTACGCGACAATATATATATATATATATATATATATACAGTATATATATATATATATATATATATATATATATATATATATATATATATATATATATATATATATATATATATATATATATATATATATATATATATATATATATATATATATATATATATATATACATATATATATATATACATATATATATATATACATATATATATATATACATATATATATATATACATATATATATATATATATATATATATATATATATATATATATATATATACACACACACACACACACACACACACACACACACACACACACACACACACACACACACACACATAAGGGGGGGGGGGGGTGGGGTGGGGGGAAATCCGGACGATTGAACTGGTTGAAGGGAGAAACGACAGAAAAACGGTTGGGAACCACTGGGTTAGAGCGTCCACTGTGAGTCTGGGAGGTTGAGGAATCAATCCTGATCACAGCCGAGTCATTCCATAGACTTTAAAAGTGGGATGTCCTGCATCCTCGTTTGACGCTCAGCATTTAGCTGAGTTGACATCTCATGGGGTTGTGGAGTTGAAGGGTGTGGGGCAGGGGAGGGGGTGGTGCAGAGTAGAGTCCCTTTATATACAGAGTTGCGACATAGAGGGTCCGGAAAAATCTAGTCACGTGATTGCGTGGAGCCATTTTGAGTCCATCGCGGACAGGATCAGGATCGGACGCCGCCGTAGTACGCGGTCGCTTCCTGTTTGTTTTTCCGGTCAGTCATTGTGAGGGAGGGAGTATTTATTAATGTGTGTGCTAATGGGGCTAACTAATGTATGTGATGTGTTGCCATAAGGGACACCGGAATGATCACAGAGGTTTCACACTCGTGAGAATTAGCATAAACCCTATAACTATTTAACATGCCCCATTCCTCGTAATGGGGACGAAGATACACCTTAATCCGAACAAACCGGGCTGGACAGGTCCCTGACTTGCGTACATCGAGAAGATTCTTCTTCCTCGCGACATCGGAGCACCTACCTATGCAGATCTACCTAAATCTATATATCCCCTACCCAACCGACATAACAGTAGCAATGCAACTGGTGAGGTTTATTTTTGAGATAGATGAAGTGTAACAGTTTGGAATGCAGAGGTTTGCTAATTTTGAACATCTTTCTGTGTTTTCTTTTAAACTATATTGTGTGAGTAAATGCTCTTTGGGTCGGCTCCTTTTGTGGTTTTAGGTGCTTTGGATATGATGGATGATTTCTACATGGGCATGTTTGTTGGCCAGGAGGAGGTGGTTTCACTAGAAAAAGACTCCTCTGTAGGTGATGCTGATCTGGATTCAGAAATTCTGCCAATCCCTTTGGCCTGTGGTGACGGTAAGGAACATTTGTGTCAATAGTAGACAAATATCACTTGATATTATGAACTCTCACGCGTGATGGCAACTATGGCCAATAATCTTAACTTGACGATCACAGATATTTGTAGTTGGGGAATACAAAAATTAATTTGCTCTACTTGTATGGAACACTACAAGTGTGGAAAAGCCACAAAGCCGTATTTGCAGACTGCCGTTGGTCCATAAATCCAAGGTAGGGGCAAGAGAGCTAAAGTGAGACAATGAAGCACTTCTGCGGGCAATATAATGTAGTGGACTGGACTGATCTATGTGGAATGTTCGAGGCTAGTGGCCAGACGAGATCCATGGCAGCAAACCTTCTGGATGGAGACGACGACAGGTGACATGGCCTGATTGATGTACTTGAGTCGTATTTCCATCTTGACTCTTGTACAATCCTGAGTGCTGTATTGAAATACATACCTACGAGGTGTGTTTATTTAATCATGAGACTGGATTCCTTACGAGTTGGGAAAATTTGTGTTATTCAATGCTGAATTTTGAGTTCCTCCAGATTCTGAGTCGTATTGAAAGGTGTCAATCACTATTTTCCCAAGGGAATGCTTATCCATGCAGGTCTATAAGACTACAGTAATTTTTCAACAATCTACTGGTGCACAGAGGTAAGAAGATTCGTTTTGATTAAGATAGTCTTTGGCCTCATGCAGTGATGGTAAGAAGGAAGATTCGTTTTTGGATTTAAGTGCAAACTTAAAACTGCAAACTTTGCTTCCAAAGCAAACTGCTCTCTCTCATGCACAGATTTATCCCATCTCGTCTTCAGTTGTCTTACCCTTCCTCCGGTCCATGGTACACTGAATCTTGTGGTGAGGCAGTTGCCCTGAAACAACTTGCCTTTGCCTCTTGGAAGGCTAATCCAACTGAAGGCAATCTCAGTTCCTTCCACCAAGCTCGGAACAAGTGTGTCTACCCTCAGGAGTGCCAGGAAGCACTATCTCTCCACACTCAAGAATGAACTCTCAAACCTGTCTCCTTCCTCCAAATCCTGGTAGCGTCTGGTCAAATCCGTTTCTGGTGTTTGTTCCCCCTCCATCCCCTCCCTTACCTCAAATGGCCACACAGTTGACATCGCACGTGACAAAGCCGAATGCCTCAACTCTGTATTTGCCTCAAAATCTTTAGTCCCAAACCCATCTCTCTCTGTTCCCACCTTTCCCAGTCGAACCCAACTGCTCCTGGACTCTGTGTCCTTCTCTCCTGACAAGGTGGAGGAGTTTTTGTCTAACCTCGACTCTGATTCTGCAACTGGACCAGACGGCATCAGCCCACGGGTCCTAAAATCCTGCTCTGCCGCTCTATCTCATCCTCTCTCTGTTCTTTTCACCCTATCTTTTGCTCAAGGTCATCTGCCAGCATCCTGGAAATCAGCAAACATTACCGCTTTACACAAAAAGGGGCAAAAACAGATCCTTGCAACTACAGACCAATCAGCCTGCTCCCAGTTATCAGCAAAGTCATGGAATCCATCATTTCTTCAGATATGAAATCTTTCCTCTTCTCCAATGCCTTGATCTCTGATCATCAATTTGGTTTCAGACCTGGTCACTCTACTCTGGTCATGCTGCTTCTGCTGTCTCAAAAATGGATGGAGGTCCTCAATGCCAAACAGGAAATCAGAGCTGTCTCCCTTGACATATCACATGCCTTCGATACGGTCTGGCACCCAGCTCTGCTCACCAAACTCTCCTCCTATGGTATCCATGGAAATCTCCACGCATGGCTTGCTGACTTCCTCTCTGGTCGTAGTCAACGTGTGGCCCTGAATGGATTTCTCTCATCTCCCCTTCCTGTTCAGGCTGGAGTTCCCCAAGGCAGTGTTCTGGGCCCTGTGCTTTTTCTGGTCTTTATCAATGATCTCTCCGACTCTCTGGAAAATCCTCTCTATCTCTTTGCTGATGACTCCATTCTCTGCCGCTCCATTCCTCTTCCCTCAGATCGGCAGTCTGCTGCCTCCTCACTCTCTGAAGACCTGGACAAAATCACAGACTGGTCAAACAAGTGGAACATGTCTTTCAATCCTGACAAATCTCACACTCTTACTATGTCTCTCCGAAAAGATCGACTGGACAACCCTCCCATCTACTTTCTCAACAATCCTCTCCAAGAAGTTCTGTCGCTCAAGCTTTTGGGTCTCACTATCTGCCATGATCTTTCTTGGGAAAACCACATTTCCAAGCTGGCCTCCAAAGCCAGTCGCCGACTGGGCATCCTCCGTCGTGCGAAGTCCTTCCTTGGCACACCTGAGCTCCTCACCACATACAAGGCTTTCATCCGCAGCTCAATGGAATACTGTTCTCCCCTATGGGCCAGTGCTCCTGCCTCACACCTAGCTTGGCTTCACGCTGTTGAAACCAAAGCTTTCAGAATCATTGGAATCTCCCGCGATGAAGCTATCTCTGAGGGCCTTTCACTCACTCACCGCAGGCAGGTAGGTGGTCTTTCTGTCTTCTACCGACTCCTCACCGGCCTTGCTCCCCCAGCTCTCTCTGTGCTCTGTCCCCCAAATATTCCGACAGGTCGCACAAGATCTGCCAGCAACCCTCTGATGGTTAAACTGCCGAAATCTCGGCTCTCTGCTCACCTTCACTCTTTCATTCCTCTTTTCTCCTGCCTCTAGAATAAACTCCCACACCCCCTTCAATCCCACTCCTCCCTGCAGGTCTTTAAAACAGCTGTTCACCACCATCTCTTATCTTCCCCCATCCAAAACCTTGATCTTTTCTACCCCCACTAATTCACCCCAGATCCACCTTGTTTGAAATTCCAACTTCTTTCTTGGAAGTCCTGGCAGTGTCCATATGTTTTTTCCTTCTCCCACCCCCTCTTCCCATGGCTCCCCCCCCCAAAGCCCTCTCCCTCCCACATCTCTCGATGTCTCCATGTCTCTCGGTCCCTGCTCTCAAATGTTGTGTTTGTGTCCTTCCCCCTCTCTCCCCATCTTGTCTACCGCTCCCGATGTTATATGTTTTATGTGTCGGTTTGTCTTTCTGTGTGATTAATGTTCGCTCTTTCACGAGCCTCGATCTTGTATTCAAAAAAAAAAAGAAAAAAAAAAGTGATCAAATTTGCTCATATATTTGAAGATGTTGAAATAGGTTTTTCAAAAGTTCGCACTTTTTGTCAAGTTGTTTTCTTTGCATTGGAAGTTAGTCTGCCAGCTTTTGTAAGAGGTTGTGAAGTTTGTTGCTTTGTAATAGCCAAGGTGGTCTTTGCACTGCCTTGTGATGGAGATTTTCATTACGATCCAGTGATATCCCGATTTACTCGGTTTGCCAGGTTGCTGTGACAGGTTCGGTAAATTTGTGTTGCTGTTGCTAATGTTTGTATGAAATGTTTTAGACTCAAATGGAGGGCAGAAGGTCGTGGATTCAGGATCGGATTATGTGTCCACTGTGCAAAATGAGGTAGGCAATGCATCTTTTCTCACCTGTGATCAACTGAAAATGGGGTTAATGTGCACTGTGAGCTCAACTCAAATCACGGTAGTTTTGTATGGTAAAATAATTTCATTTCATCATTAGGTTTGGCTTAAAGCATAATTATCGTACATCATTCTTTCTTTTTTTTTTCTCTTATTGTTTTTCTTTTTAGGATTGCACAGTTGAACCAAAAGAGGAAATCACCCTCGGTACAATGACTGCTCCCCTTTCGACATTCCTGGATGACTTGTCCAATATTGATGCATCTTCAGTAACAAATGGTTTCATACTCGATCTCTTTAATCATATGAAAAATACAAAATGTTTCACGTGGAATGACGTACAAAATGCATTATCGTTTGCATTCCCGTCCCTTTCACAAACCTCTGTCCCGACCTTCTACAACGGTTGTATGCAAGTTAAAAATAAAAGGACGTCAATGCTTAAAAAGTGCGACAAAAGTACCCTAGACAATTTCCTAGCAGACCAGTATATTCCACCAACATGTAGGCCGAGAAAAAAGAAGGATTCAGAATCGCTGGTCTCAAAAAATCATAAAATGGCTTCAGAGCTGCAAAAACTGAGCGAAGAATGTACTTTCCTTATGGATGAGAATTCACGTCTCGAAGAACAATGTGACAAAGTAACTGGAGAAAACAAGGACTTGTGCACGCTAATTAAGGCGACTGGTTACCCCGCAAAAATTTCTCGAACTCTGAAACGGAAAGATGCATCCATTGCTCTGTGGAAGAAAAAGTATCAGGAATTGAACAAAAGTTAAAATTTGGAATCTCGAGATAGAATAAAAGTAGTGTTCAGGCAGTTGCGGTTTTTCATCGTTATAGTGCAGTCAAACGTTATTAGGAATTATTAAACTTTCACGAGAGTGTGGATTTGGTAGAAAATGCCGTGTATCGTTACCTCTCCTGGATATTTCTGGAAGTTTGCAACGCATCTTCAGAATTGGATAGAAAACTGGCTCAACATGATTCCTGTATCTGAAGAAGAAAATATCTCAAAGTTGATTGTGAACGCAACATGACCAGTTTAAAAAGAAATGAAATGATAGAAAGTTGAGAAAATAATGATTGACAAACAACAAATGATGCAGTACTGGTAACTTTGAAAAATAAGTGATACAGTATCATGTCCCAATGTACAGTGACTGAGTGAAGAGCAAACGACGAACACAACTCTTCAAACTCGAGCTTCCATTAACTACATGCAATCTATCCTTCCAGGTAATCCCGAATTGACCATTTGCGATCCTCTGATAATTTTTTTCTGCTGGTTTGCATCATTACTGATGTGTACCTGTGTGGCTGATCCATTGCTTCCTGTAGATTAGGGCACAGATTTCACTATTGTCCCAGCAGACAATGGTCGCATCTTTTCTAAAGGCACCGTGGTATCTTTAATGCACACCAACAAATGTGAGCAGACCATTGAGCTTGATGGCCTCTCTAATTGATGGCGTGACCATTTATTCAACACCTCACCTGTGAAGCACCAGTGACTGTTAATAGTCTGGTTGGGGATCAAACGCAGATTCGACGTCTCAAAGGCAAGTGCGCTACCTCTGTGCTATCCTGTCTTTGGCCCTATGTGCAATTAAAAGTAGCATAACTGGTCTGAAGATGATGCACTATACTACACTGAATACATTCAAGAGTTTTGTTGTTGTTGTTGCAATAGTCATGTAACTTTTCAATTTTTTCTCGTTTCTAAATGCTGTACATTTGATATCTTTTTATATTTTTAATATCTTATTGTGGCGATTTTTAGTTTGTTGTGCAGACAATTTTCTTTTCAACATTGATTAATAAATGCTGACCTTGTTATTGCTGTGTTTGTTATCTTTTGCATTCGAAATTTTTGAATTAAAATAGGTCTGGGTCATGGGCATGCTGAGATGAAGGAGTGGGATGGATCCACCTTTAGAGGCCATTTTTCCCCACAGAACGGGGGTTGGCCTTTTTCAGGCACCTTGGTCCCCTTTTTGAAGCAATGTTTTATGGCCGGATGCTCTTCCTGCCACCAACTCTGTTTAGTCACCTCTTGCGACACACAGGGAATTACCAGTAAACTGGTCCTCAATTTGCCGACCTCGGAAGGATGACAGGCTGAGTCAACCCCCCTGGCGTTAATTCAGCGATTGACCGGGATTCGAACCCAGGATCCTAGGATCCCATGCCGGCACCCTAACCGCTAAACCAGCACCAGGCTAGGAAGGAGGGAGATGGATCTGAAGAATTCCTTCAGCTTATCGAGTGCCTGGTTTGATGACCTTCCGATTCATCAGCTGGTGACCGTCCATTGAGTTTTTCTAACCTTCCATCCCAGAACTCCAAATAGTAGGTCCACAACCTTGGCTGCGTCAGAATGTCATCCAATCAGGCAGAGAGAGTTGTGAAGAATTCCTTCACTTTGGAATACACTTGGACACAAGACCTTGATACAAACATTTGCAACAACCACTCCTATAGCCAAGGCTGAGAAAGAAGAGAGAATGTTCCTAACTCCCAATTTCAGGAAAGTAGGAAGCTGGCAAAGGTTTGAATTTGTATCAAGAGGTACATCTAATAAGTGCTGTGAATCTAATAACTGCTGTGAATTTGAGCATGTGCCTTCCATCTTGAGGCATATAATTTGGTAATATCTGTTGCACTTCAGTCCTGTCGTTTTGCTCAAGCTTTAATATGCTGTATTTTGGAAAATATATGCAGTATACACTCTCTGCCATAAAAAAAAAACCGACCATGTGATTGTTGTTGATGTGATTTATTTATGTGATGACATGAGATGCATACAAAGCCCAGAGCTACATTCTGAATGATCAATTACATGTCTATTTCATTGTGACCTAACATGTAATGTTGTGTTGTGGTGAATGTTTTCACATCGGGATCCAACCTGGAAGTAAGGATCTCAATACTGGGTACGTCCACCTTCGGCAGCAATCACTGCATTGCACCGTGGTCACATTGACCGTGTGAGCACTCGATACTAAGCCTGGGGAATAGCCTTTCACACGCCTGAATCAGCTCTATTTCCAGCTCATCTCGGGTCTGTGGCTGTCTTGGCAAGGTTCGAACGTGAGGATCAGTGATATCCCAGAGATGTTCAATTGGATTCAAATTCGGTGAGATGGAAAGCCAGGGTGTCATGACATTAACGTTGGCATTGACAAGAACGTTCCTTGTTTGAAAGGTCCTGTGAGCAAAAGTATTATCGTGCAGAAAGGTGATTCCTGGACCATATTGTTGAAGGGTAGGTAACACATGTTGCTGTAAGATCTCGTTAATGTATCCATCTGCCATCAGATTGCCATGGATATGGACGAAGTTGCTGTGAAAGGTTTCAGCAATACCACCCCACATCACGACAATTCTCCATCAAAAATTTGAGGCCACCTGGACACAAGACTGGGGCATATCACTCATTGTGTCTTTTGTCGACCTGTGCACAGCCATCCTGCCTTTCAAGGAGAAACCTGTATTTGTCACTGAACACAACATTTGCCCATTGCCTCATTATCCATCGGATATGCTGATTTGACCACTGCACGTATACTTGGATGTGTCACGGTGCAAGTCTTGGACGCTGAACAGGACTATGAGCACGGATCCCCACGTCACGGAGATGCTGCAAGCTGTTGTTGATACTTGTCCTGGGAGTGTATTTGCAGTAATCTGGGCAGTTTGAAACCGATTGTGTAGATAGGTCGTGCTAATGTATCGATCCTGAGCGGGAGTCGTTATCCTGGGACGTCCACTGTTCTACACATCCCTCATGCCAAAAAGGCCCTTGGAATGAAAGCTGGAACAGTCCTTTAACAATTACATTATCAATTTCACATGTTTTTTTTTATTTTTTAAATAGCATAGTGTGTAGATATTGGATAATTATGAAGTTATTAATGGATTTGTCAGAGATGCAAAAACTACAAGGCACTTGTGATCCTGATTGGATGTACTACGAGCAAGATGAAAAACGTCATCACGTAATGTTGATCAATATTATATTGCATTTGCCACTTTGTTTCTCATTTTGGGTTTGGTGATTTGGAGGAGAATCTAAATCCTAATTGAGGATCCACCACTAAACTACTAAAGATTTGCTTTGCTTGCCTTAAGTGATTCCACTCTAAATGAGTTGCACTTTTTTCTGAAATAATTCCAATGCCTGGTTACCAAGACATCACTTTAAACATTACATTTTTAAAAATTATGGTAACTAGCGTGACTCGGCGCGCTCCGTGCGCCTCACCACACGTCGTTTCAGAGGGGTAGGCATCTTTGACCATTTCGGTATCTTTTGGGTCTTCATGGTGTTTTGGGTCTTCAGGGTCTTTTGGATCCTCTGGGCCTTTAAGGGTATTTTGTGTCTTTGAGGTGTTTTGGGTCAAAAGGGTCTTTTGGGTCTTTGGTGTCTTCATAGACTTTTGGGTCTTAAGGGTCTTTTGTTTCCTCTGGGTCTTTAAAAGTCTTTGGGGTGTTTTGGTTCTTTGAGGTATTTAAGGGTCTTTTGGGTCTTTGGTGCCTTTTGAGTCTTTGGTGTCTTTGGGGTGTTTTGGGTCTTCGGGGTGTTTTGGGTCTTCGGGGTGTTTTGGGTCTTCGGGGTGTTTTGGGTCTTCGGGGTGTTTTGGGTCTTCGGGGTGTTTTGGGTCTTCGGAGTGTTTGGGGTCTTCGGGGTGTTTTGGGTCTTCGGGGTGTTTGGGGTCTTGTGGGTATTCAGGGTATTTTTGAGCCTCAGGGCCTTGAAGGGTATTGGGGTCTTCGGGGTGTTTTGGCTTTGGTGTTTTGTGTTTGGCAGGCTCAGAAGACTGAGGAATGGTGTCCCGCAGGGTTCTGTTCTCTCGCCGATGCTGTTTAACATCTACATCTACGACCTGCCGGATACAACATCCAGAAAGTACGGTTATGCGAACGACCTGGCCATCATGCTGCGACGACCAACATGGAAGGCGATGGAAAACGGTATCAACCAAGACATGGGCACCTTGGTAGCCTACCTCCGGAGGTGGCGTTTGCAGCTCAGCATTGGTAAGACAGTGTCAGCGGCATACCATCTTAACAACAGAGAAGCAAAAAGGGAACTGGACGTGTTTGTTGACAACAAACGCCTGGAGTTCCAGCAAGCCCCAAAGTACCTCGGTGTACGCCTAGATCGGATACTGTCCTTCAAGCAACACCTAGAAGAAGTTATGGCCAAGGTGACATCAAGGGTCTCGCTGGTACGACCTGGTGGGCCTCAGCCAAGACCCTAATAATAATAATAATAATGCATTTATTTTATATAGCGCTTTTCAGGAAGCCCAAAGACGCTTTGACAGAGTGCAAAACATAATGCATAGCAAAACATAAAAACAATTGCAAAAAAAGAAGAATCAATAGGGAAATATTCAAAGCACAAAGGAGGGAGAAGGAGAGGAGATAGTCAGGGGTTAGATGCTGTGGGTTAAATGTTGAATGCAGTGTTGAACAGGTGGGTCTTGAGTGATGTTTTGAATGTGGTGAGTGAGGAGGAGTCTCTGATGGTGTGAGGTAGCGAGTTCCAGAGGGTGGAAGCAGCGATGGAGAAGGCCCTGTCCCCCCAGGATCTAAATTTGGTCCGGATGGGGGGGGGGGGGGGGGGTCAGGAGGTTGGTACCAGCAGAGCGGAGGTTGCGGGTGGGAGTGTGTCTGGAGAGGAGGTCAGCCAGGTAGGATGGGGCCAGGTTATGGAGGGCTTTGTAGGTCAAGAGGAGGATTTTGTACTGGATTCTCTGGGAGATGGGGAGCCAGTGAAGCTTGTAAAGGACGGGGGTGATGTGGTCACGGGTCCGGGAATGGGTGAGTAGACGGGCAGCGGAGTTCTGAATGTATTGGAGTTTATTGGTGATTGTTGAGGGTGAACCATAAAGGAGGCTATTGCAGTAGTCCAGACGGGAAGTGATGAAGGCGTGGATGAGGGTTTCTGCAGCCACGGAGGAGAGGGATGGACGGAGACGGGCGATGTTTTTCAGGTGAAAGAAGGCTGTCTTTGTGATCTGTTTAGTGTATTAGTCGAAGGAGAGGGTTTGGTCAAAGATGATGCCAAGATTCCGGATGTGAGGGGAGGTGGATACTGGGAAACCGTCGATGTTGAGGGCAAAGTTATGGGTGGACTTGGTTTTGGGCCAATGATGATTATTTCAGATTTATCACAGTTAAGTTTGAGGAAGTTGATTTGAAGCCAGGATTTTATTTCAGTGATGCAGTTTGTCAGGATAGAGTGGGTGGCGGTGGAGATGGACTTGGTGGAGATGAAAAGCTGGATGTCATCGGCGAAGCAGTGGAATTGGAGACCATGACGGCGGATTAAGTGACCGAGGGGGGACAGGTAAAGGATGAAGAGGAGGGGGCCAAGAACTGAACCTTGGGGGACACCTTGGGGGAGGGGAGCAGTGGGGGATTTGCAGTTATTGATGGAGATGAACTGACGTCTGTCAGAGAGGTATGATTTAATCCAAGAGAGGGCAGTGCCGATAATGTTAAAGGTGGTTTCAAGTCGGGTGAGGAGGATGGTGTGATCGATGGTGTCAAAGGCGGCGCTGAGGTCGAGGAGGATGAGAATGTTGAGGTTGCCAGCGTCAGAGGAGAGGAGAAGGTCGTTGGTGATTTTGAGGAGAGCAGTTTCAGTACTGTGGTTGGAGCGGAATCCGGATTGGAATGTTTCATACAGGTTATTGGCAGAGAGGTGATGTTTGAGTTGAGTGGCTACAGCACGTTCCAAAACCTTTGACAGAAAGGGTAGGTTGGAGATGGGTCTGAAGTTATTTAGGGTGTCAGGGTTTAGTCCAGGTTTTTTTAGAATGGGGGTAACAGCAGCAATTTTGAGGGATGGTGGGACGATGCCTGTAGACAGGGAGGAGTTTATTGTTGCAATGATAAGTGGAGAGAGAGCAGGAAGGGAGGCCTTGACAAAGCTGGAGGGGATGGGGTCAAGAGTGCAGGTGGCAGTTTTCATTCCGATGAGGAGTTCAGAGAGGTCAGTAGGGGAGACTGGGGAGAATTGAGACAGGGGCTGGCAGGATAAGGGGGGGCAGGTGGTTTGAGGGGGAGCGGGTGCGGCAGTGGTCAAGCTGTTGTAGATGTTTTCAATTTTGCGTTGGAAGAATGAAAGGAAGGAGATGCAGTTGTCTATTGTGAATGACTGGGTGGTGGTGTTCAGGGGGCTGAGGAGTTTGTTTATTGTAGAGAAGAGTGCTTTTGGGTTTCCGGAGCCAGAGTGGATAATTTGAGAGTAGTAGGCGGAGCGGGCGCGGGAGAGGGCATCTTTATAGTGTTGTATGTGGTCCTTGTAGGCCTGGGAGTGAACTGTGAGACCTGTTTTATTGCGGAGTCTTTCAAGTAGGCGAGCACGAGTTTTCATCAGGCGGAGTTCAGGGGTAAACCAGGGAGCAGAATGGGTGAAAGAAACTGTTTTGGTTTTTATAGGCGCAAGTTGGTCAAGGCAGGAGGAGAGAGTGTGGTTGTAGTAGTCAGTGAGGTCAGAAGGGGTGTGGAGGTCAACGAAGGGAGAAGTGGACATTTTTTCAGAGAGGGTCGATGAGAATGAGGTAGGTGAAAGAGCGTTTCGCTTACGGAAGTTGATAGTGCGATAATGCCTTGATGCTGGGGTGGGGATGTTGATGGTCAGAGTGATGGCTAGGTGGTCAGAGAGAGTGAGGTCGGAGCCAGAGAGATGGTGCAAAATTAGTCCAGTAGAGCAGACAAGGTCCAAAATGTGACCACGGTTATGGGTAGGAAAGTTGACATGTTGAGTGAGGTTAAAGCAGGTGAGTAAATCAGTGAAGTCAATGGTTAGCGTGGAGTCAGTGGAGTCCATGTGGATATTGAAATCACCAAGGAGGAGGATTGAGGGGGAGAGGGAACATAGCTGGGTCAGAAAGTAGGAGAAGTCAGACAGGAATGATGGGTGTGGTTTGGGAGGGCGGTAGACAACAGCCATGACTGACTGTGTGTGACCAGAGAGTTTAAAAGCCAGGTGTTCAAATGATGGAGCAGATGAGATGGAGATGAGGTTGGTCTTGATGTCTTGTCGGTGGATAACGGCAATTCCACCACCTCGGCCCTCCGAGCGTGGTTTATTGATGTAAGAATATCCATTGGGTGTGGTGAGGTTGAGCGTGTAGTAGTCCAGTGGTTGTTGCCAGGTCTCAGTGAGACAGAGAAAGTCCAGTTTATTTTCCAGGATGTAGTCGTTCAGGATGAGGCATTTGTTGTTGAGGGACCGGGTATTGAACAGGGTGAGCTTGATGTTGTTTTGTACGGCGGGTATGAATCCAGGTGATTTGGCCAGGGTTCGCAGACAGGAGGTGCGAATATTTTGGCCAGGCCAGGAGACAGGCCAGGCCAGGAATTTGGCCAGGAGACAGGAGGTGCGAATACCCTACGAATATCCACGCAAGCCCTGGTCTTCTCTGCAGCCGAATACTGCGCCCCAGCCTGGAGCAGAAGCCCACATGTGAGAAAGGTTGATGTTGCCATTAACAACGCCCTCCGCATTGTAGCTGGTTGCTTGAAGCCCACCCCGGAATTCCACCTGCCAGTCCTAGTGGGAATCGCCCCGGCCGGCCTCAGACGGGAGGCTGTTGCCCTCGCCCTGGCAAGGAATGCCCAGAAACACGACTGGCACATCCTGCACAACACCACAACGATAGTGGCGCCTCCAAGCAGACTCAAGTCCCGCCATCCCTACAACAAGGCGGCACAAGAGATGCTCAGTTCTATCCCTGAGGACCTGTCTAGAAGCGCATGGCTGGCGGCATCTTGGAAGCAGGTGTGGGAAACGGCCGGGCCCACCCACATCCACGGCTACATCTGGGACCCAGGAGGTGGCGTCGTAGGAGAAGACCTACCACGCCTGCAATGCACCTTGCTGAACTGTCTACGTAGGGGGGTCGGCCGCTTCAAATCATCGCTGAAGATGTGGGGCCTGGCAGACCGCCGCGTGCGAGTGCGGCGAGCCTGAGCATTGAGCAGACTGCCGAACACATTAATTACCACCTGCCCCCTTTACAGACCACCTTCAGAAGCCGGCCTCTTCGACGTAGGACCAGAGACGAGGGCATGGCTGCACGACACTGAGCTGGCCATCTGATGATACACGAAAGAAGAAAGAAGAAGGGGTGTTTTGGGTCTTTGGGGTGTTTTGGGTCTTCGGGGTGTTTTGGGTCTTCGGGGTGTTTTGGGTCTTCGGGGTGTTTTGGGTCTTTTGGGTATTCAGGGTATTTTTGAGCCTCAGGGCCTTGAAGGGTATTTTCGGTCTTTGGGGTGTTTTGGGTCTTCGGGGTCTTCAGGGTATTTTGGGTCTTCATGGGTCTTGGTGGTCTGAAGGGTCTTGGGGGGGGTTTAAAGGGTCGTCAAAGGTCTGAGGGGTCTCGGCAGTCTTAACGCAATTAAGAGGGTTAATTAAGAGGGTGGAAATGTAAATTATTTTGAAGAAGAAGAAGACGTTTTCGTCGCATATAAAAACATAACGACATGCATAACCACATACGTTTGCTCTACTATAATAAGATGATAACAAATAGTAACCATTCCTTTCACACCATGAGGCGCAAGGAGTACAATCCTGGACGATTCGCCACTCCGATGCAGGATTTTAAATTATGGTGAACAGAGAATATTAAAAAGGGGTAAAATATTGGTCGATCAATTTCCCATTCTTAAAGCTTCATAGCTTCCCTCAGCCTTTCTTTTATGTACTTTACATGAAGATAAATAATGGTCTTCATAATCTGAACATTCCTGAAAAGTAGTAAACAATACAAGAATCACAGCACAGACAATCTCGAACCGAGGAGTAATATATCTAGTTTCGTCGAGTTGTGTCCGACTTCTGGTGATATTCACGATCGCATTTCGACAAACATCCCCATCCTCCGCTGCCTCCCGAAGCTCTGGTGGAGACTGCTTTGTTGCTTTCTTTGCCACATCCGGCACATATAATGTCTGAAGCTTCCTCTTCCTCCCTCAACAATACCCAGCATGGTTGATTTCTCCAGACTTTCGTTTTCCGTAAGCATGATGTGTCCAAAGTGTGGCAGTTTGTTTTTAGCATCAGCGCTTCTAATATACATGGTGGTCTAATTTCTTCAATAACTGAATTGTTTGTTCTTCTTTCAGTCAATGGAATCTTTAACATTCGTCTCCAATACCAATTTCAGAACTGTCAATCTTCTTCCTTTTTTATTTTTCACCTTGCATGACTCGGTGCCTTCAGAAAGTATTCACACCCCTTCACTTTTTTCACATTTTGTTGTGTTACAGCCTGAATTTAAAATGGATTTAATTTGGGATTTTTTTTGTCACTGATCTACATTTTATATCCCATAATGTGAAAGTGGAATATTTTTTTATGAAATTTCTACAAATTAATTCAAAATATAATACAGAAATATTTAATTTACATAAGTATTCAGCCCCCTGAGTCAATACTTTGTAGAAGCTCCTTTGGCAGCGATTACAGCTTCCAGTCTTCTTGGGTATGTCTGTATCAGCTTTGCACATCTGGATTTGGGGAGTTTCTCCCATTCTTCATTGCAGATTTGCTCAAGCTCTGTCAAGTTGGATGGGGAGCGTCGGTGAACAGAAATCTTCAAGTCTTTCCACAGATTCTCAATGGGATTCAAGTCTGGGATTTGGCTGGGCCACTAAAGGACTTAGGCCAAGAGTTCAAGTTTAATCCCATCAGAACACAGAATATTTTGCCTCATGCTCTGTCTTTCACGTGTCTTTTTGCAAATTCCAGGTGTGCCATGATATGCCTTTTCTCACGAGTGGCTTCCATCTGGCCACTCTTCCATAAAGCCGAGATTTGTGAAGTGCTGCAGGGAATGTTTTTCTGGCAGGTTCTCCCATCTCAGCGAAGGAACTCTGTAGTTCTGTCAGAGTGGTCATCGGGTTCTTGGTCACGTCCCTGACGAAGGTCCTCTTGCCCGGTTGCACAGTTTGGTCGGACGGCCACCTCGAGGAAGAGTCTGGGTAGTTCCATATTCTTTCCATTTCCTAATGATGGAGCTCACTCTGCTCTTGGGAACTTCCAACACTCTAGAAATAGTTTTTCTACCCTTCCCCAGATCTATGCCGCCTCACAATTTTATCTCCGAGTTCTACGGACTGTTCCTTGGACTTCATGGTAGAGTTTCTGCTCTGACATGCACTGTCAACTGTGGGACCTTATACAGAAAGGTGTGTTTCTGTCTAAAGTGTGTCCAATCAATTGAATTGGCCACAGATGGACTCCGATCATGCAGAGACATTTCAAGGATGATCAAAGGAAATTGGATGAACCTGAGCTCAATGTGGAGTGTCATAGCAAAGGGGTTGAATACTCGTTGACTCGAGACATTTCAGCTTTTAATTTTTAATTATTTTGTAAAAAATTCTGAAGTAAATTTTAAAATTCCACTTTGACATTATGGGGTATAATGTGTTGATCAGTGACAAAAAAAAATCTCTATTTAATCCATTTTAAATTCAGGCTGTAACACAACAAAATGTGAAAACATCAAGGGGTGGGAGGGAACACTTCCTGAAGGCACTGCACATCCATACATTACAACCGGAAATACCAGAGCATTCACAAACCCCTCTTTTTTCCAGATATTTTAAAATCCTGACCGTTGTTCCTGACGATCCTTCCCAATGCTAACTGTCTACTAACTTCTCCTCTACATTCTCCACTGACTTCAATCTTAGAACTCGGGAAGATGAATTTTCCACCATTTCCACATGATCATCTCCCAATGTAAACACGTCGACCTTCTCAGTTGTTAATATTGTCGTCTTTTATTTAATTATTTTAGGTTTAAATAAACACTGGCTTCTTCACTATCTGCAGCAGTTTCATCAAATCCTTACTTTCTGCCAACGGAGTGGTGTCATCAGCATTTCTTAGATTGTTGATACATCTTCCTCCAATCCTCACACCAGTCTCTGTCATGCAAGTTTCATTTCCTCATGATGTACTCACTATACAGATTGAACAAGTAAGGGGAGAGAATGCACCCCTGTCTGACCCCTTATCCAATTGCAAACAATTCTGTGTCTTAGTGTCTGTGTCTTAGTGTCTGTGTTCTGTGTCTCTGTTCTTACTGTAGCTTCTTGTTTAGTGTACCGGCTTCTTATCAGACGTATCACGTGCTCCGACAGCACCATATCTCTCTTCATAATCCACATCAATTCATAATCGACACAATCGAAATCTTTGCCATGACCTATAAAACAAACATACACATTCCTTTGATATTCCCTTGCTTTTTCCATGACCGACCTCAGATTTGCGATTTAATCTCTCAGGTACCTACCTCTTCTGAAACCTGCTTGCTCAATGGGCCTTTCTCACTAACGAAGTCCTCTGTTCTGTGTAGAATGATCTTTAGACACACACACACACACACACACACACACACACACACACACACACACACACACACACACACACACACACACACACAGAGTTATAATCCAAAATCTGCTCATGTTTAAGTTTATGTAAAAACTTGAAATTCATCAAAACTTTTTTTTTTGCTTCTTTTGGTTCTTACTGGCAGTGCCCAAGTTAATACTGTTACTTAAACTACAAAGTGGCTAATATGTGGTAGGTACATTTGTTTTTGTTTTTTTTTTTTTGTATACATAATCGAGGCTCGTGAAAGAACTAACATTTATCACACAAACAAATCAAACAGACAAACAAACAAAGTATATAAAAAGGGGAGCGGTAGACAAGATGGGGAGAGAAGGGGAAGCATGTAAACACAACATTTGAGAGCAGGGACATCGGGAGATGTGTGGGAGGGAGAGGGCTTGGGGGGAGGCGGCGTGGGAAGGGGGTGGGGGGGGGGGGGTGGGAGAAGTATAAAACACAAGGACACCAAGGACTTCCAGGAAGAAGTTGGTATTTCAAAAAAGTAGATTTGGGGTGAAATTAGCGGGGGTAGAAAAGATCAAGGTTTTGGATGGGGGAAGATAAGAGATGGTGGTGAACAGCTGTTTTAAAGACCTGGAGAGAGGAGTGGGATTGAAGAGTGAGGGAGTTTGTTCCAGAGGTGGGAGAAAAGAGGAATGAAAGAGTGAAGGTGAGCAGAGAGTCTTGATTTTGGCAGTTTGACCATAAGAGGGTTGCAGGCAGATCTTGTGCGACCTGCAGGAATATTTGGGGGACAGAGCACAGAGAGAGCTGGGGGAGCAAGGCCAGAGAGGAGTCGGTAGAAGACAGAAAGACCACCAACCTGCCTGCGGTGAGTGAGTGAAAGGCCCTCGGAGTTAGCTTCATCATGGGAGATTCCAATGATTCTGAACGCTTTGCATAATTACATAATTGCATAATTTGCTTACATTGCATAATGTATATCTTTTCTTGTACTGTAAAATATTAATTGAAGTGGATTGTAACTGGAGTTTCCATTGAAACACAACAACAACAACAACAACATCAACAACATGCAGTTTAAGGCCATTTTCCCTACTAGAGCGGGGGTTAGCCTTGCGGTCCCCATGACAATCTTCTCCATTTTGCCCTATTTTATTATTTTTATTTATTTTTTATTATTACGAAATACGTACAAACGAAATTCTATCGAAATGTAGATTACGAGCAGGAAATACCCGGCGGTGGTTTCGATACATGTTGTATATTGAAAAGCTATGGAGTTATTGCCAACAGAGTGTCTCATGGTGGTTACCTTTTACCTGTGGGCTGGCGGCAGCACCGCCAACCCTAACAACAACCCACATCCCAATATACACTTTATAACGACCTTTGGTGGCCACGACACGGAAGTCAAGGCCGATGTGTGGTAGGTTAAACCCTTGCCCAGATTCTGAAGTACGTACTTTCAAAATTTGGTGCCTCACGGTGCTTTGGGTTTTTTTTTTTGGTTTTTTTTTGTATGCTGAATCGAGGCTCGTGAAAGAGCTAACATTTATTTCACAAACAAATCAACCAGACAAACAAAATATACAAAAAGAGGGAGCGGAAGACAAGATGGGGAGAGAAGGGGAAGCACACAACCACAGCATTTGAGAGCAGGGAGAAGTGTGGGAGGGAGAGGGCTTGGGGGCAGGAGGCGTGGGAAGGGGAGGGGGGAAGGGTATAAAACACAAGGGGACCGAAATTAGCGGGGGTAGAAAAGATCAAGGTTTTGGATGGGGGAGGATAAGAGATGGTGGTGAACAGCTGTTTTAAAGACCTGGAGGGTGGAGTGGGATTGAAGAGAGTGAGGGAGTTTGTTCCAGAGGTGGGAGAAAAGAGGAATGAAGGAGTGAAGGTGAGCAGAAAGTCTTGATTTTGGCAGTTTAACCATAAGAGGGTTGCAGGCAGATCTTGTGCGACCTGTAGGAATATTTGGGGGACAGAGCCCAGAGAGGGCTGGGGGGGCAAGGCCAGAGAGGAGTCGGTAGAAGACGGAAAGACCACCAACCTGCCTACGGTGAGTGAGTGAAATTTGGCCGTGAAAGGCCTTTCTCACTCAATTTCTCAAAACAAACAAAAACTTGAAAATATTTGTAAGACTTTGCAAAGTACCAGCTTTCAACTTTGGTGATTTGTTTCCAAGTACTTACTCTTATACCTATTATTTTTTTCATGAGCTAAACTTCAGTTTTATCATTTACAACACTATAATGAAGGCTTTTCCTTAGGCTGCTTACACAGACTTACACAGACTTTGGCTTTCTGCCCCCTTATTCTCTCCTCTTGTCTTTTCCACCATTCTACAAAGTTGCCTCATTATGGGCAGCAGTTGTATACCAACCACAATTTTAAATCTTCAGTATGCTGCACAAGGTTGTCGGTCGGGTACCTGGCATTTGGTGTGGCTGCGCTGCTGATGTGATGCCCTCTACTGGTTAGGGCAGGAATTTGGAATTTGTTCCTGGTGCCGGCGATAACTCTCCAACTCTTCGCCAAGGACATTTGGGTTCTTCACCGTGGGATCTTTAACATCCACAATCCACATGTGAGACAGAATTCCCATTTAACGTCCATTCGAGGGCAGACAGTCCAGGCACACACATTGCTGTTTCCAGTATGCTGGTTACCTCGGTCGTTTTGCCGACCTTGGGAGGATGACTGGCCGAGTCAACCCACGTGGTGTTATTTCAACGGAAAACAGGGCTCGAGACCTTAAGGCAGCTATCTTATCTGGTATTAATTGTTAAGGCAACATCTAGCTTCGTTTTTGATTATAAGGTGGCAAAGAACCACCTTTTGGGGCTATTTTTTCCCCACACAGCAGGGGTTGGCCTTTTTCAGACACAGTGGTCCCCTTTTTGAAGCAATGTTTTATGGCCGGATGCCCTTCCTGCCACCAACCCTGTTAGTCGCCTTTTGCGACACACAGGGAATTACCAGTGAACTGGTACTCAATTTGCCGACCTCAGAAGGATGACAGGCTGAGTCAACCCCCCGGCGTTAATTCAGCGATCGAACCGGGATTCGAACCCAGGATCCCAAGCCAGCACCCTAACCGCTAAGCCAACACCAGGCTGATTATAAAGCGGCATGAAAAAGATAAAAACATAGGGGGGCGAGGGGAGGTCTCATCAAATGCATATTGTAGTCCTCTGCCTCTTCACCCTCTGCCTTATCAGGATGATTAACATTCAGCAAGTCATGATTCACTGTATCCTCACAAGGGATTTTTTGACATTCTTCCTCGCCATAATTGTTCAAGATTGTTCTACCTTCACTGACGTTTATGCTCTACTTACATGCAGTACTTTTTGTATTCGGTGATCAAAGACGAGGAGCATGCACATGAGATTCACAGATGTTCACACGGGAACCTCAACTGGGAATGGTAAAATAATTGTTGAAAACAAGTTTGTCGCCATTGTTTTCAGGACAATGTTTACATTTATTGTTTTCGTGTTTGGTGCCATCTTGCGATAACTATACGACGGACAGATTTGAGTTAACTGGCAACATCAGAAGTGCCAAGTCTTTGGGATATTTGGATAACGAAATGGTTTTCCTGTAAATAATTTCGAGGTTGGTTTCGTTTTGAAACTTGTGTAATCGATGTATTGTGCAACAAGTGAATCCTCTTGGATTGCGCTGAGGTTCGGGCATGGAATTTCGAGCCTCGATCATGGTTCGAGCCTCGATCTTGTATACAAAAATAATAATAATAATAATAATAATAATAAGAACCTTGGGCCGAATCTCGCGCTTCACCAGTGCGCGTGCGCGAATTTACGTCACGTCGGCAGCGAGAAGGGGTTCCCCAACACGAACCAATCAGGAACTGCCACGTCACACTTATATGATCTCAGAATTCCTGTGACAGGAATTCGCGTTACACTGGCTGGAAGTCATTCGCTAGAGGCGCTTCCTCAGCGCTAATAACATTTGATTGGAATATTTCCTTAACCAAATATCCTCGTTTGTGGCTGATGTCAGACCATAACCACAACTTTTTTAAAATATTTTTTTCTTCTTCTTCCTCTATACTGAATCGAGGCTCGTGAAAGAGCTAACATTTATTTCACAAACAAATCAACCAGACAAACAAAATATACAAAAAGAGGGAGCGGAAGACAAGATGGGGAGAGAAGGGGAAGCACACAACCACAACATTTGAGAGCAGGGAGAAGTGTGGGAGGGAGAGGGCTTGGAGGCATGGGAAGGGGAGGGGGGGGGGATATCCACATATATGATATTTTTAAAGGTTGTTTTATGAGAAGAAATGAGGGTGGGGAGATTTGAAGGGGAGGGGCGAGGGGGGGAGTTTAGGAGGGAAGGGACAAGGGGAGGGATTTGAAAGGGATGGGATATGGGGGAGATTTGGAGGGGAGGGGGGAGTCTAGGAGGGGAGGGGTGAGGGGGGAGTTTAGGAGGGAAGGGGCAAGGGGGGAGATTTGAAAGGGATGGGTGATGGGGAGGATTTGGAGGGGAGGGGCAAGGCGGAAGATTTGAAAGGGATGGGTGATGGGAAAGATTTGGAGGGGAGGGGTGATGGGGAAGATTTGGAGGGGAGGGGTTATGGGGAAGATTTGGAGGGGAGGGGTGATGGGGAAGATTTGGAGGGGAGGGGTTATGGGGAAGATTTGAAGGGGAGGGGTGATTCATTTACAATCATGTGGTGTGTGTACCTCAAGTTAGTCATGATCTCAGGTAGAATCTCATCCATTGTCCGACATCATTATTTGTGAAATTGAAGATTTGCAAGTACAGTATATTGGTTGATCTAGTCTGTGTGTATTTGTTGCTTGGCAAAAAAAAAACATTTTTTGACAAGTATGTTGATCACTCCCGTGTGTGTGTGTGTGTGTGTGTGTGTGTGTGTGTGTGTGTGTGTGTGTGTGTGTGTGTGTGTGTGTGTCTGTCTGTCTGTCTGTCCGCTCACTTATACTTGCCTTCAGGTCACAATTTTAAACCGATCTTCACGAAACTTCACCAAATAGAGTTGGTGGTCCGACAAAATCCTATTTATTTTTGAGGTCCAAAGGTCAACCACCTTTTTCGCATTTCTAAAATCCTCACTTCTCATCCGATTGACTTGAAATTTGAATCGGATTTACATATCGGCTAACTGAATTCAACCACCAACTATTTTTGAGGTCAACATAGGCCAAAGGTCAACTGCTTTTTTTCAAATTTCTAAAATCCTCAATTTTTATCCGATTGACTTGAAATTTGAATCGGATTTGCATATCAGCTAACTGAATTCAACCACCAACTATTTTTGAGGTCAACATAGGCCAAAGGTCAACCGCTTTTTTTCAAATTTCTAAAATCCTCAATTTTCATCCGATTGACTTGAAATTTGAATCGGATTTACATATCAGCTAACTGAATTCAACCACCAACTATTTTTGAGGTCAACATAGGCCAAAGGTCAACTGCTTTTTTTCAAATTTCTAAAATCCTCAATTTTCATCTGATTGACTTGAAATTTGAATCGGATTTACATATCGGCTAACTGAATTCAACCACCAACTATTTTTGAGGTCAACATAGGCCAAAAGGTCAACATTGGCCAAATGTAAACAAACTTTTCAAATTTCTAAAATCCTCACTTCTCATCCGATTGACTTGAAATTTGAATCGGATTTACATATCAGATAACTAAATTCAACCACCAACTATTTTTGAGGTCAACATAGGCCAAAGGTCAACCGCTTTTTTTCAAATTTCTAAAATCCTCAATTTTCATCCGATTGACTTGAAATTTGAATCGGATTTACATATCAGCTAACTGAATTCAACCACCAACTATTTTTGAGGTCAACATAGGCCAAAGGTCAACTGCTTTTTTTCAAATTTCTAAAATCCTCAATTTTCATCCGATTGACTTGAAATTTGAATCGGATTTACATATCAGCAAACTGAATTCAACCACCAACTATTTTTGAGGTCAACATAGGCCAAAAGGTCAACATTGGCCAAATGTCAACAAACTTTTCAAATTTCTAAAATCCTCACTTCTCATCCGATTGACTTGAAATTTGAATCGGATTTACATATCAGATAACTAAATTCAACCACCAACTATTTTTGAGGTCAACATAGGCCAAAGGTCAACTGCTTTTTTTCAAATTTCTAAAATCCTCAATTTTCATCCGATTGACTTGAAATTTGAATCGGATTTACATATCGGCTAACTGAATTCAACCACCAACTATTTTTGAGGTCAACATAGGCCAAAGGTCAACCACCTTTTTTCAAATTTCTAAAATCCTCAATTTTCATCCGATTGACTTGAAATTTGAATCGGATTTACATATCAGCTAACTGAATTCAACCACCAACTATTTTTGAGGTCAACATAGGCCAAAAGGTCAACATCGGCCAAATGTCAACAAACTTTTCAAATTTCTAAAATCCTCACTTCTCATCCGATTGACTTGAAATTTGAACAGGATTTGCATATCGGGTCACTGAATTCAACCACCAATTTATTGTTGAGGCATAAAGGTTAAATTGTCAACATAGGCCAAAGGTCAACAACTTATTGTAGGGATTTCGCAAGTATTGTGCTATGCACACCATCTTTCTTGTTGTTCCATATTATTTTGTAGGTAGTTGACGGCTGCTGGTTGTATCATTGCTGGGAGTGTGGCTGTGTTGCTGATGCAGTGTCCCCTGTTATCAGTAAGTTGATACTCATTTTACCGACCTCAGAAGGACGACAGGCCGACCTGAGGCAACCCAGCTGGTGTTATTTCAACTGCATGACAGAGGCTCAAAATCAAGACCCTAATACTTTTGGCCAACACCAGGCAACACCAACGTTAGGCCAACTGCTCTACAACAACATGCATACTTATGAATAATATTTGAGACCACTAGATCAGTTGTTCTTTATGCCTTAAAGTATTTTGTTACCTCTGCCACCGAAGGTGGATGGCGGTTGTTTTCACCTGTCTCTGTCTCTCTGTTTTTTTTTTTTTTTTTTTTTTTTTTTTTTTTTTTTTTTTTTTTTTTTTTTTTTTTTTTTTTTTTTGTATACAATATCGAGGCTCGTGAAAGAGCGAACATTAATCACACAGAAAGACAAACCGACACATAAAACATATAACATAGGGAGCGGTAGACAAGATGGGGAGAGAGGGGGAAGGACACAAACACAACATTTGAGAGCAGGGACCGAGAGACATGGAGACATCGAGAGATCTGAGAGAGGGCGAGGGCTTTGGGGGGGGGGGGGGGCGTGGGAAGGGGGCAGTGGGAGAGGTATAAAACATATGGACACTGCCAGGACTTCCAGGAAAGGAGTTGGAATTTCAAACAAGGTGGATCTGGGGTGAATTAGCGGGGGTAGAAAAGATCAAGGTTTTGGATGGGGGAAGATAAGAGATGGTGGTGAACAGCTGTTTTAAAGACCTGGAGGGAGGAGTGGGATTGAAGGGAGTGAGGGAGTTTGTTCCAGAGGCGGGAGAAAAGAGGAATGAAAGAGTGAAGGTGAGCGGAGAGCCGAGATTTCGGCAGTTTAACCATCAGAGGGTTGCTGGCAGATCTTGTGCGACCTGTAGGAATATTTGGGGGACAGAGCACAGAGAGAGCTGGGGGTGCAAGGCCGGAGAGGAGTCGGTAGAAGACAGAAAGACCACCTACCTGCCTGCGGTGAGTGAGTGAAAGGCCCTCAGAGATAGCTTCATCGCGGGAGATTCCAATAATTCTGAAAGCTTTGGTTTCAACAGCGTGAAGCCGAGCTAGGTGTGAGGCAGGAGCACCGGCCCATAGGGGAGAACAGTATTCCATTGAGCTGCGGATGAAAGCCTTGTATGTGGTGAGGAGCTCAGGTGTGCCGAGGAAGGACTTCGCACGACGGAGGATGCCCAGTCGGCGACTGGCTTTGGAGGCCAGCTTGGAAATGTGGTTTTCCCAAGAAAGATCATGGCAGATAGTGAGACCCAAAATCTTGAGCGACAGAACTTCTTGGAGAGGATTGTTGAGAAAGTAGATGGGAGGGTTGTCCAGTCGATCTTTTCGGAGAGACATAGTAAGAGTGTGAGATTTGTCAGGATTGAAAGACATGTTCCACTTGTTTGACCAGTCTGTGATTTTGTCCAGGTCTTCAGAGAGTGAGGAGGCAGCAGACTGCCGATCTGAGGGAAGAGGAATGGAGCGGCAGAGAGTGGAGTCATCAGCAAAGAGATAGAGAGGATTTTCGAGAGAGTCAGAGAGATCATTGATGAAGACCAGAAAAAGCACGGGGCCCAGAACACTGCCTTGGGGAACTCCAGCCTGAACAGGAAGAGGAGATGAGAGAAACCCATTCAGGGCCACACGTTGACGACGACTAGAGAGGAAGTCCGCCAGCCATGCGTGGAGATTTCCATGGATACCAAAGGAGGAGAGTTTGGTGAGCAAAGCGGGGTGCCAGACCGTGTCGAAGGCACGTGATATGTCGAGGGAGACAGCTCTAATTTCCTGTTTGGCATTGAGGACCTCCATCCATTGTTGAGACAGCAGAAGCAGCATGTCCAGAGTAGAGTGACCTGGTCTGAAACCAAATTGATGATCAGAGATCAAGCCATTGGAGAAGAGGAAAGATTTCATATCAGAAGCAATGATGGATTCCATGACTTTGCTGATAATTGGGAGAAGGCTGATTGGTCTGTAATTGCTAGGATCTGTTTTTGCACCTTTTTTGTGCAAAGCGGTGATGTTGGCTGATTTCCAAGCAGATGGCAGTTGACCTTGAGCAAAAGAGAGGGTGAAGAGAACAGAGAGAGGGTGAGATAGCGCAGCAGAGCAGGATTTTAGGACCCGTGGGCTGATGCCGTCGGGTCCAGTTGCAGAATCAGAGTCGAGGGTTGACAGAAACTTTTCCACCTTGTCAGGAGGAAAGGACACGGAGTCCAGGAGCAGCAGGGTACGACTGGGTATGGTGGGTACAGAGAGGGATGGGTTTGGGACACAAGATTTAGAGGCAAACACAGAGTTGAGGCATTCAGCTTTTTCACGTGCGGAGTCAGCTGTGTAGCCGTTTGAGGTAAGGGAGGGGATGGAGGGGGAACAAACACCAGAAACGGATTTGACCAGACGCCACCAGGATTTGGAAGAGGGAGACAGATAAGAGAGTTCGGTCTTGAGAACGGAGAGATATTGTTTCCTGGCTCTCCTGAGGGTGGACACACACTTGTTTCGGGCTTTGTGAAAGGAAATGAGATTTCCTTCCGTTGGATTTGCTTTCCAGGAGACGAAGGCAAGTTGTTTCTGGGCAACAGCCTCACCACAAGATTCCGTGTACCATGGACGGGAGGAAGGGTATGACAACTGAAGACGAGATGGGATAAATCTGTGCATGAGAGAGAGCAATTTACTTTGGAAGAATTCCCAGGATGAGTTGATGTCAGAGGTGGTAGAGATGGGAGACCAGTCCAGATGATTGATGGCTGCTTGAAGACCGTGCCAGTTGGCCTGAGTGAAATGCCAGACTCGTCGACGCTGAGCAGGCTCCCTGAGGATGGTCAGAGAGATGTCCACTTTAACAAGGACATGATCAGATGATCCGATCGGAGCAGAAGAAGAGCAGCAGACATTTTCAGGGAAGTTAGTCATAACCAAGTCCAGAAGAGAAGATGTTCCGTTGACTGAGATCCGGGTCGGGAAATTGACAGATTGTGTCAGTCCCAGTGAGTCGCAGAAGTCCTTTGCTGAGGAGCCATGGCTGGTGAGAGAGGTACCCACACCCAGCCAACTGGCATGATGACAGTTGAAATCACCACATATGAGGAAGAGAGAGTTGGGATGAGTAGATAGAAGTTGGTCCATATCATCAGACAGCGAGATGTAGATGGAGTCATCACTGTTTGGTGGACGGTACAACACACATATGAACAAGAGGTGGGAGCGAAGGGGAAGCCGTAGCCAGAGGTATTCCTGGGGGTGAGGTGGAGAGAGTGCAGTGCAGGGCGAGTGAGGAAGAGAGTTTTTGATAAAGATAGCAACCCCGCCTCCAGGACGAGGCTCAGGTCTATCATACCGGAGGAGGGAGTAGCCCGGGAGAGATACTATGGAATCAGAGACATCATAAAGGAGGAAAGTTTCTGTTAAGCAGATCACGTCTGGTTTGACAGAAGCAACCTGTATGGAGAGATCAGTTAAGTTTGAACGAAGGCCCCGGATGTTTGAGGTCCATACCGTTAATGAAGAGGAAGGGGGAGCATCAGATACAGATATCTCAAACTGTGAACACACACAATCCTGTGAACAGGATATCTCAAAAGGTTGTGGACTGATTCAGGCTAAATTTGGTGGACAGGTTGGGTTTGTGATAAGAACGAATTGCAAAGATTTTGATGACGATCCGAATCCAATAATGTTTATAAGGAGTTCTTCGTCATTGAGAGATACTGCCAAAAACGATACATAGAATATCTCAAAAGGTTGTGGACGTTATCACAAATCGTGGTGGTTGAGTTCATTCTAATTCGTCCTTTTTCCTTTTATCTTGTTGACTGTTTCCCTTTCTTTATCAATCTGTTTTGGGAAAAGTGAATTCTTGCAGAAATGTTTCTGGAAGGTTCACTTTGCTGCACCTGGATGGGTTTGAGGAGTAGTGGCTCAAACCCAAATCCTATCCAGGTTCCTCCTGATAACTCCATCTCTGCTCTTTCTTTATTCGGGTTCCTTCTGATGACTCCAATGCAGTATTGGGTTTTTCCATCTGATTGGGTAGGTGATAGATCAGATTTTGGTTCAGGTACAAATGCAGATGCCACCCATCAGTGGAATAGGGAGGTATGTGCGGAGGTATGCACTACACCTAGCGTTGTTCTACATTGCCTTGTGATCTGCAGAATAAACAAAGTTTCCCACGAACTTTCTCGGTCCTACAGCAGAAAAAGTCACTTTACTCGATTCCAGTCCAACTGCTTCCATTTGTCATGACGATATGGCCTCCTGTCGTGTCGTTGCCAGATTTATTTTATCGTTTGTTGCCCTTGGTTGTTGTCAAGGCCGACGATGGCGCGATTGTTGTTGCGTACGTAGTGTCGAGGTGGCGATAATCCAGGCCTGGTCGAACAATCGTCCTGCAGCACCGAATGCTCCACTTCGGGTTAGTCGGCTATGCCGGGCCGCTGTTAAAGGCCTCATTCGGCTTGGATAATGGTGTTGGGATTGCACGTGCGAATGGCGACGCACGCATTGCAACGTGAGACGTGTTATCCGCAAGGAAGCCGCGTCCTCACAATGAGGACATCGCATCTCGTTTACGGTTCGTATTTGCTTACTGATGGTATTAATGTGCTTTTTTTCGTCGCGGCCTGTCCTTGCTCCACGCTCGGCTCCGTGACGTGTGACGTCAGCGCGCCGTGACGTCACGACTAGTCGACGGCGGCCTTTGCGCATTGGAGCGGCCTTGCGCCCACCACGCGCCTCGTTCGTCAAGCCCCGTCTAGTCTAGTCGGGTCCCTTCCGGAGAAGCCCGGGCGCCTGCGTCCCCGAGCGGCGCTGCGAGAGTGCCGCACGGCGCGGTAAGTGCGAACCAGGCCGCGCGGCCTGCACGCCACTCGGTGCGGCGACGACACGGCGCTCCGATCGAGGTCGCCCCCTCCCCACCACGGCTCGTCCCGCGGCGGATTCCGCGCTTCGCGGGGGTTATCGAGGCCCCGGGCCTCGTCGGCCGAGCCTGGGTGGACGCTCGAGCACAGCGTGTCCGTCCAGGCCCCGGCTCGCTCGGCCGCCATCTCGGTCCCCCCTCCGCCTCGTCACAGCCTCCGCGCACGCTCGGCTTTCGTGGACGTTCCCCTGCGCACGGCGGTCGCCCTTTTTCGCCGAGGCCCGGGGCTTTGAGCGAAGCGGAGGCCCGGGCACGGCGCCCCCCGCGGCCCCTCTGGCTGAGCCAATCCGGCCTTTCCGAGACGCGCACGCCATTGGCGCCCCCAAGGCGCCGCCCGCGGGGCATCTCGCTGGACGTGGGGTCTTGAGAGTGGGATTTGGGGGCGTGGGGAAGAAATTAACTTGTGTTCCTCTTTATATAGCACCGGCTGTTCCTGTTTATAGCGTGCGAGGACTATAAACGTGAAACGTACACCGACATCCGTGTACATGATGAAACCTTGGTCTGTTTAGGGTACCCATGTGGATTATGGGCTTCATACGTCATAAATAAGGACTTTGGTGGAATAACCGTAGATTATGTAGATTTGTCCATTCATGTTTTTGTGTAACTCAAGTACAAGTACACTGATGTCTGCCAACGTGTTTTGCCTGCATTCGATTTATGTGCAAACTCCATGGAGCGATGTAAACGTTTCCTTTCCAATGGGAATTTGTCCTCACTTCTGTTTAACTAAAACAGATGACGAGTGCATCCAAACTACCTGTTCGTTTCACCACCTCTCGTCCGGTCTAGGTCTCTCCCACATTTCTGATCATTCCCAGCTCCTCCAGGATGGACACGTTCTTACAGTAACCCCCGCCCATCCTGGTTAAATGAAGAACATAGGGGCAATACACCTGGCGCTCACCTGCAAGAATAAGCAATATACTGCACCGACTAAAGGTATTTTAAACCAATTTGAATGGTTTCGAGAAGACAGGGCAGCATGTAGAATCATACTAACATAATCATAACACTTTAAACAAACAAACAAAAAAATACCTATTTTGGTGGGGCAACCCCTCCCCTCCCACCCCCCCTCCCCCCACCTCTCCCATCCTGTATACCTCCTCAGACCCCAATTTTTCTAATTCCTTGAACAAACATTGGTACATCACAGGTGATGAAGGCTGTGGTGAAGTTTCATTGAAATTGTTTATGTAGTTTCAGAGAAAAGGGCAAATTCCTATTTTGGGGGCCAAACCTGGATCGACTTTGACCTTGGTAAACCCCCTTAGACCCCGACTTTTCTAATGCCGTGAACAAACTTTAGTCACAACATCACAAATATCATTTGTGCCAAATTTGGTCGCAATCGCATCAGCGGTTTTGGAGAAGAAGTTTCTTCAAGTGTTTACGGACGGACGGGCTGACGGACGAAGCGCCATCGCATAAGCTCCCCTGAACCTCGTTCCAGGTGAGCTAATAAACATTCAGGCTTTCTAACCACCTCTTTTGTACCTTCCTCCTTCTTGTATGTGGAACTACCTTCCAGTCTAGAGGATGTGCAATCACACTTCCCTCCAAAGCTACAAGCAGACTGCACCGCCATCCCCTCTAACCTCCGTCCTGACTTTGAGCTTAATTTATCCCATTAACCCTTTCTGAGCCAACACTCACTCTTACCTGCATGTTACTGTTTCCTCTCTCCATCCCTCTCTCTCTCCATCCCTTTCTCTCTCTCCATCCCTCTCTCTCTCTCCATCCCTCTCTCTCTCTCCATCCCTCTCTCTCTCCATCCCTCTCTCTCTCCATCCCTCTCTCTCTCTCCATCCCTCTCTCTCCAGCCCTCTCTCTCTCCATCCCTCTCTCTCTCTCTCCATCCCTCTCTCTCTCCATCCCTCTCTCTCTCCATCCCTCCCTCTCTCTCCATCCCTCCCTCTTTCTCTCTCTCTCTCCATCCCTCTCTCTCTCTCTCCATCCCTCTCTCTCTCTCCATCCCCCCCTCTCTCTCTCTCTCCATCCCTCTCTCTCTCCATCCCTCCCTCCCTCTCTCTCTCTCTCTCTCTCTCCCTCCATCCCTCTCTCTCTCTCTCTCCACCCCTCTCTCTCTCTCCATCCCTCTCTCTCTCCATCCCTCTCTCTCTCCATCCCTCTCTCTCTCCATCCCTCTCTCTTCATCCATCCCTCTCTCTTCATCCATCCCTCTCTCTTCATCCATCTCTCTCTCTTCATCCATCTCTCTCTTCATCCATATCTCTCTCTTCATCCACCTCTCTCTCTCTCTTCATCCACCTCTCTCTCTCTCTCTCTTCATCCATCTCTCTCTCTCTCTCTTCATCCATCTCTCTCTTCATCCATCTCTCTCTCTTCATCCATCTCTCTCTCTTCATCCATCTCTCTCTCTTCATCCACCTCTCTCTCTCTCTTCATCCATCTCTCTCTCTTCATCCACCTCTCTCTCTCTCTTCATCCATCTCTCTCTTCATCCATCTCTCTCTTCATCCACCTCTCTCTCTTCATCCATCTCTCTCTCTTCATCCATCTCTCTCTCTTCATCCATCTCTCTCTCTTCATCCACCTCTCTCTCTCTTCATCCATCTCTCTCTATTCATCCACCTCTCTCTCTTCATCCACCTCTCTCTCTTCATCCATCTCTCTCTCTCTTCATCCATCTCTATCTCTCTCTTCATCCATCTCTCTCTCTCTCTTCATCCATCTCTCTCTCTCTCTTCATCCATCTCTCTCTCTCTCTTCATCCACCTCTCTCTCTCTTCATCCACCTCTCTCTCTCTCTCTCTTCATCCATCTCTCTCTCTCTCTTCATCCACCTCTCTCTCTCTCTTCATCCACCTCTCTCTCTCTCTCTTCATCCACCTCTCTCTCTCTCTCTTCATCCATCTCTCTCTCTCTCTCTTCATCCATCTCTCTCTCTCTCTCTCTCTCTCTTCATCCAGCTCTCTCTCTCTCTTCATCCAGCTCTCTCTCTCTCTTCATCCACACCTCTCTCTCTCTCTTCATCCACCTCTCTCTCTCTCTCTCTCTCTTCATCCACCTCTCTCTCTCTCTCTCTCTCTCTCTCTCTCTCTTCATCCACCTCTCTCTCTCTCTCTCTTCATCCACCTCTCTCTCTCTCTCTCTTCATCCATCTCTCTCTCTCTCTTCATCCATCTCTCTCTCTCTCTCTCTTCATCCATCTCTCTCTCTCTCTCTTCATCCACCTCTCTCTCTCTCTTCATCCATCTCTCTCTCTCTTCATCCATCTCTCTCTCTTCATCCATCTCTCTCTCTCTCTTCATCATCTCTCTCTCTCTCTTCATCCATCTCTCTCTCTCTCTTCATCCATCTCTCTCTCTCTCTTCATCCATCTCTCTCTCTCTCTTCATCCATCTCTCTCTCTCTTCATCCATCTCTCTCTCTCTCTTCATCCATCTCTCTGTCTCTCTTCATCCATCTCTCTCTCTCTCTTCATCCATCTCTCTCTCTCTCTCTCTCTTCATCCATCTCTCTCTCTCTCTCTCTCTCTCTTCATCCATCTCTCTCTCTCTCTCTCTTCATCCATCTCTCTCTCTCTCTCTCTTCATCCATCTCTCTCTCTCTCTCTTCATCCATCTCTCTCTCTCTCTCTTCATCCATCTCTCTCTCTCTCTCTCTCTTCATCCATCTCTCTCTCTCTCTTCATCCATCTCTCTCTCTCTCAGCATCCATCTCTCTCTCTCTCTCTTCATCCATCTCTCTCTCTTCATCCATCTCTCTCTCTTCATCCATCTCTCTCTCTTCATCCACCCATCTCTCTCTCTTCATCCACCTCTCTCTCTCTCTTCATCCACCTCTCTCTCTCTCTTCATCCACCTCTCTCTCTCTCTCTCTCTCTCTCTCTTCATCCACCTCTCTCTCTCTCTCTCTTCATCCACCTCTCTCTCTCTCTCTCTCTCTCTCTCTCTTCATCCATCTCTCTCTCTCTCTCTCTCTCTCTCTTCATCCATCTCTCTCTCTCTCTTCATCCATCTCACTCTCTCTCTCTTCATCCATCTCTCTCTCTTCATCCACCTCTCTCTCTCTTCATCCATCTCTCTCTCTTCATCCACCTCTCGTGTTCGTGTGTGTGTTCAGTGTTCGTGTGTTCGTGTGTCAGTATGTGTGTGTGTCCGTGTCAGGGCTGTAACTTTTTTACCATTTGAGTTTTGTCATCAAATTTTCACCATAGCCTTATTATGAGAATATGGAGAAGGCAAATTAATAATTTTGTCAAAAGGTCAAAGGTCAGTGTCACATAAAATCCTCAATTTTCATGCGATTGACTTGGGATTTTAATATTTTGCATATTGGGTCCATCAATTTATTCACCAATCAAAAGCTAGAAGCAGATTGTTTTTTTTAGATCTAAAGCTCAAAGGTCAAGGGTGCATGAAATCATGAATTTTCATTTTGTATTATTTTTAAACTATTTTTTGTTATTTTGCGCATATGGAAGAAGAAGAAGAAGAACATGTATGAATACAAATGGACGTGGGCGGCTTTGCATTTTCAGATGCTTTCTGGTTCAGCAGTTGCAACTGGTCTTACTCCCCTCCCCCTGCCTCTCCCCTCATACAACTCTCCCTCAAAACCTCCTCCCACTCCTCCCTCCACCCCCACACGCCTCCTCCCCCCAAGCCCTCTCCCTTCCACACATCTCCCTGCTCTCAAATGTTGTGTTTGTGTGCTTCCCCTTCTCTCCCCATCTTGTCTTCCGCTCCCTCTTTTTATATATTTTGTTTATCTGGTTGATTTGTTTGTGAAGTAAATGTTAGCTCTTTCACGAGCCTCGATTCAGTATACAAAAAAAAAAAAAAAAAATACAACTCGAGCTCCAAACCCCCTCCCACTACTCCCCCCACCCCCATACAATTCTTCGGACTTCACACCTTTATTTCATTTCCGCACACGGTTAAAAACCACAATATGCGATTAGCTCCACAAACTCTTAATCCAAACCGATCTTCAAAATTCCAACTTCAGAATTGACTCTAACAGAAACAGCAGTCCCAACTACTAAAAAGTGTTCTTTGCTAAAAACGTTTCTTTCAAAAAACGTGTCTCAGAGCAGTTCCCATGGAAGTATGAATTACGTTAAAAATGATTATTAAGTTAAATTAAAAAAGAACTAACCCCAGAATGAGAATCACAGCCTCGCTTAAATAAATGTATCTATACACTTAGGTATAAAATCGGAAGATATGGTAAATTTTGTCAGATTTCACACCATATTTGGACATTATTTAGTTGTTACAGCATCCAATCCTCATATCCGAATCCAGATTTTAATTATATGCTTCAATTATGTAATGATAATCGATCGTGTTTCCAAGGCAAGGAACGTTTGAGTAGGCCGAAACAAAATGGCAGCTTAAGAACCCAGAAAGGTGCAATGGGATGACCAAGATGGCGTGCCGCCATATTGGTACACCACCACAGCGGTTTTTGTCCCCCGTCGCACAGCGGAGCGAAAGGGGGACTATGGTTTTCCCCTCCGTCCATGTGTCCGTCCGTCCGTGTGTGCGTAAGCGAAGGACCGCATTCGAATTTGGTGTGTGGGTGCAACCACGTCAAAATCCAAGATGGCCGCCGCCATGTATGTCTGATGCCATGTATGTCTGAACCTTGTGAGATGAATATCTTGAAAAATAAGCGAAGTACCAACTTCTAATCTGGTGTGTGGGTGTATCTCGGCATAAGGAAGAACGCTATTGAAAATTGGGTCGCCACGTCAAAATCCAAGATGGCCGCCACCATATATATGTTTGAACCTTGTGAGCGAAATATCTCGAAACATAAGCGAAGTACCAACTTCTAATCTGGTGTGTGGGTGTATCTACGCACAAGGAAGAACGCTGTTAAAATTGGGTCACAACGTCAAAATCCAAGATGGCCGCCACCATATATATGTCAACCTTGTGAGCGAAAATATCTTGAAAAATAAGCGAAGTACCAACTTCTAATTTGGTGTGTGGGTGTATCTCGGCATAAGGAAGAACGTTATTGGAAATTGGGTCGCCACGTCAAAATCCAAGATGGCCGCCACCATATATATGTCAACCTTGTGAGCGAAATATCTGAAAAATAAGCGAAGTACCAACTTCTAATTTGGTGTGTGGGTGTATCTCGGCATAAGGAAGTACGCTATTGTAAATTGGGTCGGCACGTCAAAATCCAAGATGGCCGCCACCATATATATATGTCTGAACCTGTGAGTGAAATATCTTGAAAAATAAGCAAAGTGCCAACTTCTAATCTGGTGTTTGGGTGTATCTAGGCACAAGGAAGAACGCTATTGAAAAATTGGGTCGCCACGTCAAATCCAAGATGGCCGCCTCCATGTATGTCTGAACATTGTGAGCGATATATCATATCATAGCATGTTTTCTGCGTCTTCCACTTTGTCAACTCACATCACTTCACCGACGGGGGACCTAGGCGTAACGCTTGTTTTTCTTATGAGACCTCATTAATCTTCTTCAAAAAGGATGGTGTAACACACCCAAACACCCAGTTTGCATCCTTGCCATCTGTTGGAAGTCCAGTTGTCTGCATGCAAATTTGGGGCCGCTAGGTATCACGGTTTGGAGTTAAGGTGGAGACGAACAGACGGACACTGCCTTTTATTATTATATCTAACCATGTGTGTCCCTGATGAACAACATTTATTTGCTGCATTTGCATATCAGTTAGTACTATATCGTACCTGCCTGGCAAGTTGCTAGACTTGTGTTAACCAAACTCTTCCACCAAGTATTTCATTTGCCTTGCAACTGGTACTCAGGTGTGTCGTCTGTGTTTCGCAACCAAGACGTTGCCTCTTAACTTCTCGTCTTTAGTTTTCACCAAATGTCAAAGCTTAACACGGACTTCTCTCTTTCTGTAATTTTACTATTTGAGATTCCTACTTCATTGTCATTCTGGTTCCTTCTTGCTATCCAGTTTAGTGGGAGGAATGGCTACTCTGAGCTTGGAATGTTGAGAGCTGGGATTGTGTTACACTGATTTTTGAGCATGTAGTTGATTTGTGTCGTGTCTGCAGGCAGGGCCGGATGAGGTACATGCTGTACCATGGAGGACGACAGCATGAGCCCCGAATTGCAGTTTCAGGAGGAGAGTGTGATTGCCACGGTGGTGGATGTGGAGCAACACGAGTCTGGTAAAGTCTTCCTCTACGTGTTAGAAATGAAAGGGATTCGAAATTGACAGGATTAACTTTCAACAATGATAACATATATGAGCTCAGGAAGTGAGGCAACGATGTTGCGCAAGTTTTGCTGTAGTTTTTCTTCCACCACCATCTCTGCAGACCTGGCTGGTTGTCAGAAATCACCAAACACAGTGAAATAGCACTATTCACATCTCGTTCCTTTAAAACAAGTGTAACTTCCACCATTTTGAAATAAACTGTGTCCCACAATTCCAGCTGTATCTCACAACTCCTTGTTGTGGGGGGGGGGGGGGGGGGGTGGGGGGGGGGGGTGGGGGGGGGGAGGTGGGGGGGGGGGGAGGAGCAGGGTATTGTATTGGAAATCATGTATTGGAAAGCTTTCCAATTCACGTTTAAAAAAAATACATGGGCTAAGGCTCGTAATCGAATGCGCACACTCATACACATATGGACATATTGACAAGAGAAGCACTTGACACGGCCACTGAGTCTGGGAAAGTGCCGTCACTTCCTGTGATACTCTGGGTACCAGCGGCCATCACAACAATGGCACCGCTTTTCTCACCGTACTCAGCGGGGCATTTCCTCAGGAGGAATTTCTTCCTCCCTACGGATGCCAACCCGATGGGGATTGCCTGTGCTCTGTGCTCTATCCTTTTTAAAAGGCGTATACGTTTTGTCTGAGGTGTAAGAAAGTATTGTCATTATTTAATTCACTTTCTTGTCTACTTCCTACTTTTGTGTTTTTTTTGATGTGGGTGCTTTTTTTGATGTCATCCAATGGTGGCACGTCACTACCACGGCCGAGAAAGAGGCTTCCCACCCCCACCCCCTTCCATACCTCCTCCCCCCCCCCCCACGCCCTCTCCCTCCCACAGATCTCCCGATGTCCCTGTTCTCTACTGTTGTACTTGTGTGCTTCCCTATCTCTCCCCATCTTGTCTCCCGCTCCCTTTATTATATGTTTTATGTGTCCGTTTGTTTTTTTGTGATTAATGTTAGATCTTACACGAACCTCGATCTTGTATACAAAAAAGAAGAAGAGCTTGTACTGGGGCATGCATGTTCGGAAGCAAGATGATATGAGGTCCCTGAAAACACCTTATTTCTTGTTTTTACATAAATTTGATCAATAGTTTAATTTTCCTTGCAACGTTGATCCTCCATATGTGAAAACTACATGGGCACACGGTAGAGCACATAGCTCCACCAGGCTGAACAGTTGTTTTATATTCTACTGATAGGCTGGATATGATTGGCCGGATATTCTACTGATAGGCCGGACCTGAACCAAAATCTAATCGGCTTGTTCTTGTCACCTAACCAACTCATCCACCTAGTTAAATTGGCATAACTCATCCACAACTTTTTGAAATATGCTATATATAGTTTTTGGCCCCATCTCTCAATTATCTTCTCCAGATCTTCACTAAAATCAAATAAATGAATCGTTGTCACACACCTAACCTGTCCACCAGTTTTTGTCCGAATCCATCCATAACATTTTTGCGATATCCTTCTCTCAGACAGCCCGGTGAAAACATAACCTCTGTCCATCCACCCTATGTGGCTGAAGTAAAAAAAACATCCGGTACAGCAGATTTCGGGGAAATTGAACCAGAGGATTGGAAATCTATAAGGAACAAACAAACACTTGCTCTGACAGTGCCTTCTGAAAGTATTCACACCCCTTGACCTTTTACCATTTTGTTGTGTTACCGGCCGAATTTTAAATGGATTAAACTCAGATTTTTTTTGTCACTAATCTACACATAATACCCCATAATGTCAGTGGAGCAAAATAAGTTCGCCCATTAGGGTGCCCGTTTTTGAAAAATATTCTCGCATTAATGTCGTCGTCCTTTTTTTTTTTTTTTACGGCATAGCCCATGTAGCTCATGGGGAAAAGCCGTCTAAAGCAGTGTTTGTCTGTCCGTGTGTATGTATGACCCTCACAAACGCACACCAATCAGAGCTGAGGATCTGGTCACATGATGGGTGATGTGATGTCATTACGGCGGTACAGCGGCCGACTCCACACACCGCCATTTTGATTCCATTGCCATTCAGGCCAAACATATCGTTGAACCTGTCATATATCACAATCGCCATGCTCTACCTTCACGTTTTTCATTCAGTGTGAAAAACAAACAAACCAATTGTTAAAATGACCATCAAGTATCGAAAGCATAGGCGTTATGGGTCTTCCAACGACACAGTGTACATATAGGCCTTAGGCCTCATGCCTTCATGCCTCACCTTCTGGCCGCTTCGGACAAATTAGCCCAGGTTTCTTAATACAGTAGAATCGTTTTCCTATAAATAATAATAACGTTAATAATAATAATATGGTAAATATAATCATAACACTGCAATCCTGTTGTCATGACTGCAAAGTTACTGGCTTGAAGCAGTGTATGGTTGGTTCATTGTTAACTTCAAACATATTGAATAAACCAGTGTCTCAATGCAGTTTCTTCACTTCCATGGTGACAGCAGCTAGGAGATTTACAGTACTGCAAATTTTTAAAATAATAACATTATTTGTTAACTGGTGTCTCCACCCAGATCATACTTCCCACTCAGCGAAGAGCAACGAGAGCTGCTCTTCAACGAAAGTATCAAACGAGCCCGGCTACGCAGTTGTTACACTTTTGGTATTGCTTTTGTTACACTAGCCCCATATAGCATTTCTGTAAAATATTGCCGACTTTCGATTTTGTTTGGACCCCCCCCCTTCCCCCCATCAGGATTGGGTAATAATTTGGTAACCCTGCTAATTTGGGCCTCTTTGGCCAAATGAGATTTGCCGAATTTTATACAAGTAACAACACTTGTAGTAATTCAGGGTTATTGATTCCAAAAATGGCCTCGAAAAGGAGGTGGGATCAAAATTTGAAAAAAATTAGTTCAATTATTTTGAAAATTTGGTAATTGGGTAACCAACGAACAAAAAAAGAATATTTTTTAAAAACATGACAAAGTATTTACAGTGTGGCTTCAAAACATGGCATAGTATTTACAATATTTACATATACATTATAAACAAAGCCCTTTACATTACATTAATTATTGACAAATTACATATTTACAATTTATATATTTAGAATATTTACAAAGTATTTAAATATTTATGTATTCACAGATCCAAACAAAATTAATAATCATAAAAAATGTGCAGTTGATGCTGAAATTGAGCAGAGTTTTATGTGATCCTTATAATTTTGAAAGTCTCACACAAATTGTCACGCAAGTCAATGACATCAATGTGCCAATGTTTTTTTTAGATAGTATGGATGATCAGTCGGCCAACACACGCCACCCAAGCCGCAAAACACCACCTGCTACCTGCTCATATGCCGGACAGTCCGGACTCTCTCACGGCCAGAACGCCAACGGCACCGTGACAGGCTAGTGCTGTGTTCTGTCTGGGCAGCGCCATCAATAAGGAGGATGCACAGATCATGGGAATATGTCTCCCCACCTGCCATAAATTTCTGCGCTGTCTCATGCATCACAATGAGAGGGGTGTGGTGGCAAAGTGCACTGGCTGTCCTGGTGCTTCCCCTAAATTGGCGTCTACGCGGCTCTTCCTGGCCCAGGTCTCCGACTTTTACAAGAAGGCCAACCTAACCACTGTCTCTGACCACAAGGCATGCATCTTGCTCATTCAGTTTCTGGCCGCCAACTGCAAGCTGAGGGAGATCCCAAGCGCGTGTAGATCAACCCCGACGACGCTCGTCAAGCTGCAAGCGTGGAACAACGACTGGATTGACCTTCCGGTTGTGGCCGGCCAACGTTGAGCATCTGGTCATGATCCCGGAGGATCGCCTGTTCCTGCAGTCAATGAAGACTGACCGCATAGCTTATTTCGGCACCTATGACAAGGTCCTGTCGTAGAAGGTGCACCGTCACCAGGTTCGTGAGCAGTTCGAGGAAGAACGGCACAAGCAGAAGGTGCAGAAAATTGGTGCTGCTAGTTCCATAATTTAATTGGCAGATGACAGTGAGGCGGCAGCCAGCATCAACGATGAAAGTGATGTGAATGCCCATGCAGACGATGAGATGATGGCCACTCAGATGAAGAGAGAATAATAACATTTTTGAAAATTATTCTTTTTTTCTTAGTTTGTTCGTGACCCGATTACCCAATTTTCTAAAAAGTTGAAGTTATTATTTTCCTATTTTGATCCTACCACCTTTTAGAGGCCATTTTTGGAATTGGTGACCCTGAATTACTATAAGAAAGTGTTACTTTTATAAAATCGAAAAATCTCACATTTGGCCAAAGTAACCCATTCGCGGGGGTACCTGATTTTTACCTGATCCTGGTGGGGGGGGGGGGGGGGGGGGGGTCCTAAACAAAATCCAAAATATTTTACAGAAATGCTATGTAGGCCTTGTGTAACAAAAAAGTATGACGAGATCAATATGAGAATATTTTTCAAAAACGGGATGTTTTATGCACCCTACACAGAACGTTTGCAATTTTTGAGAACAGTCACCGAGATATAATCGGCATAACATCCACTTAGTCTTTTTATTGTTTTGTTTTCCTTCATTTTACCGAGGTGCAATTTATAATCGTACTACAGAAGCAAAAATCCAATTCGCTTTGTCATGTCATGCAGCACCTCGATAGTTCTTACAGTATTACCACACAATACTGTCATGTCATCATCCAGGGAACACGAACAGTAGAGAATGTCAACAAAAAAGATTAAGGCAAGGCGGTCAACCACTTGCCAGGAATGCTTAATTGTTTCTTGAATTAGAGTGAAATATATTTAGTAAATAATAATAAAAATAGGAAAATTTGCCAACAGTTAGTAAATTGTTTACCCCCTGTTTAACATGCTCAGGACGCCGTAGGCTGCGTTTATCCCAAGCTCACAGAGTGGAAGCCACGCCAACTTTGCAGGAGTAACGTCCTCCCCTCTCATCTCCCCGACGACGAGATGTCTGACTGCTCAGAAACCTAAAGGCCTAAACAGAACGATTCACTGGGTCTGCCCGGCAATCTTTGTCTTGTCCAAACCTCTTTTGTCACCTCTATCATGGAATGTTTGTGTGCCAGATAAATACTTAAATAATTAAGGAATCCCATTTGTTAGTTTGGTACTGTGGGCATGCATGCCGGTAGTGCGTACGGGGGGTAGAGTTGGTTGCTAATTTTATTTATTTTTTTGCTTCTTTTGTTTCCTTCCTTCGTGCCCTTTGCCATAATAAACCTGACATGGTCTGTCTGTGGTGGCTGCTCTATTTGTTAGATTACTAGGACCTGTTAAGGAATCAATTGGTTGTGTGGTCCACACCACTTTGAAGATCGCGTCACGTGACTCAGGCTTTTTCAGCCCAAGATTGTGACTCATATCGGCGTTGCACTTGGCTGGCTCGGTGGTCCCACGGGTATGGTATCTGTCGTGGAAAGGCCGTGAGCCAGGCTGGACCTGCGGTAGATTTGACCTGACCCACCGGATTTGGTCCGGGAAACCAGAACGACCGGCAGCTGTAACAATATCATCACATGTGCCCCATCTGAGGGAAAGCCTACCATGTGTTTCGAATCAAAGCTGTTTTCAGTTGCTTTGATGTGGGCATATTCTGATTCCTCCAAAACATTGTATTACAGACAAAAGCTCTTTCTGAACTATCTTGGTGTTGTAATTTTGCTTTTTTAGATCGCGGCTCCAGCGATCCCGGGGACGCCACACACTTCAACAACAAGAGCAAACCAAATTAAATGTCTGAGGTTTAAATAAGACAGGTTCCTCCAAGATCCTCTCCAACGATGTTCTAATCATTTGCAGCTGAGCTGGTGCACCTGATTTTAATTTTAGGTATTTGAAGTAGTGATAAATGTAGGGGTGTACTTGCTTTTTCCACATGCGAGATTTGCATTTGTGTTTATTTAAATTATACAATGGACTACAAAATGTAAATGTTTCATGATATTTGTTATATTATATCACCTTTGTCTATCAATATTGTTGAAATGAAGATCAAATAGCTGTATGTTGAAATATGTTGAAAAAGTCAAAACTTTACATGGGGTGTACTTACTTTTTCACGTGACTGTATATACAGACTTGGCATTTAATATGGAATATTTTTTTTGTGGGGGTGAACTTACTTTTCAAGATGTCTTAGAACCAAAAGTTCATTGGAATTATGTTGAAATTATTCTAGATTTTGTTAATGTGACCTTTAAAAGAAACAAAAACCACATTTGACATTTCGAAACAAATAAATTGATCCTTGAAAGTGATGTAAACTGATATCGAACTCAATTCATGGACAGTACTGTGTTAAACTTCTGTACGTTTTCCAGAAGTATCTCTTTATTTTGCACATTAGCCAAAATAATTTTTAACAAAAACAAAAGTTAAATTACGACTGGGATTACGGACAGTAAAATTACAGTTCAGTACTTCGTGTAACCCCACGAGCATTCAGGAGAGCACGTACAGTCGTACACGTTGAGGCATGCTGTTCACGAGATTTGCCGAGGTTTGGACAGGAATCGCTTGCCATGCAGTGACAATAGCCTGCTGCAATTCACGCACAGAGGTCGGCTGCTGGTCCAAGTGGTCGATTTGACGCGTTAATTCTGCCCACAAGTTCTCTATCGGATTCATATCCGGGGACATGGCAGGCCACTCCATATGCTCTACACCACGGTCAGCAAGAAAGTGTTGGATCATGCGAGCACGATGAGGCCGTGCATTGTCATCTTGGAAGACAAAGTTTCCTCGAAAGGCTGCACGAGCAAATGGAAGCAATGTTTCTTCCAGAATGGCCCTGTACTTGAACTGGTTCAGGTTTCCATTCAGAACAACCAGGTCAGTTTTGCCCCCTGCATGAAAAGCAGCCCAAACGGTCACCCCACCACCTCCAGCTTGGACTCTTGGCACTATACAATCTTTGTTGTGGGCTTCATGCACATGTCTGCGCACTCGGACGCAGCCATCTTGACGATAGACCAGAAATCTAGACTCGTCACTGAAGATCACGTGATTCCAGTGTCCTGGCTGCCATTGACGGTGCTCTCTGGCCCAATGCAATCGGCGCTGGCGGTGTTGTCTGGTCAGGCGTGGCTTTCTCAGGGGACGCCTGGCACGATAGCCTGCTTGAACCAGTCGTTGGTTGACTAGCCTTCTGGATACAGGCACATTTGTCAGTTGCTGCCACTCAGCCCTAAGCCGATTAGCCCACTTGGTACGGCCATTGCGGACTAACCGGTGCAGCTGGCGATCATCCCTCCTTGTGGTTCTGCGGGGACGTCCTGGCCTCGGTATTGGAGTAGGGACACCCCTCTGAGCATTTCGTTTCAGGATCTTTGACACCTGACCTTGAGTGATGCCATACTGCCGAGCAATAGCACGCTGTTTCATGCTGTAATTTCGTAAAGCCACCACTCCATGACAAACAGCATTGTCGAGTTGACGGACCATCTCCAGAGGAAGCGGCAATAACATTTGGAGACGTGCAGCAGTTGTTTTCCACTAATACAGAATGCAACAACCCTTGTATACCCGACTGTGAAGCCAATCATCAAATGCACCTGTCCGTACATTTTGCCACACCACCTGTGATATAATCCTGTTGTTGACTTCTTGCTGCGACAGACAATGTGACATGGTTATTTTAACAAATAGATCACCAAAGTGTAAAAGAAACATCAGATTGATATACTGAGTTAAGAAAGTAAGCCCAAGTCAAGAAAAAAAAAAAATTCCATATTAAATGGAAAAAATATTCCATAAAATATGTGTGTGTATGTATATATATATATATATATATATATATATATATATATATATATATATATATATATATATATATATATATATATATATATATACAGCGAAACCTTGACTTACGAGTGCACCAACTTACGAGTTTTCCGAGATACGAGCCGTCGCTCGGTCGATTTTTTGCTTTGTGATGCGAGCCAAGATCTGAGTTACGAGCGAGCGAGCTTGGATATAAAACACGTAATCGTCGAAAAACATGAGCGAGGTGTGCGTGTTGTCGACTTGGCGAGGCAGTACGATCGTAGTACTTCTACGATATGTACGATTTTGAAGCAGAAGGAGTCGATAAAGGCTATAACGCCAGCCAAGGGCGTTAAGATTATTTCAAAGCTCCGGACCTCTGTCCATGAAGAGATGGAGAAGTTGTTGTTTGTGTGGTTGACGGAGAAGCAGCTCGCAGGAGATACCGTGACCGAGAGCATCATCTGTGAGAAGGCACGAGACATTTACGGGGATTTGGTGCAGCAGACGGCGGGAACATCAACGGAGGAGGCATCGGAAGAGTCATTCAAAGGCAGTCGGGGATGGTTTGATAATTTTAAGAAGAGGACCGGCATTCACTCCGTCGTCAGGCATGGTGAGGCAGCAAGCTCGGATGTGAAGGCAGCTGAAGATTTTATTATAACTTTTTCCGAACTGATAGAAGCCGAAGGATACATCCCCCAGCAAATCTTCAACTGTGACGAGACAGGGCTCTTCTGGAAAAAGATGCCGAGGAGGACGTATATAACGGCAGAGGAGAAGAGCATGCCAGGCCACAACTTGTTCAGAGTGCCGGCGATAGCTCGCCTTCTCTTTGTGGAAGACACGGTGAGATCCTTAACATCCAACAACTAATGGGACGCAAACGGGGCGCCCAGTTTAGCGGTACACACATTGATGAATCACCCTGCCTGTGAAACACCGACATGACAGGTTATAGCTGGGTCGGGATTCAAACCCAGGCTGGACAGTTTAGAGTCAAGTGTGCGTACCTCCAGTCCAGGCCATCCTGCCAACTTGTATGCTGCATACAGGTGAAATATAAAGCGCGAGATATTTTTATATATATATTTCAAAAAAAATTGGTGTGGTTTTTGGGGGGCTGGAACGGATTAATAGCATTTCAATTCATTTTAATGGGGAAATTTAATTTGAGAAACGAGCAAATTGAGTTACGAGCTCGGTCACAGAACGAATTAAACTCGTAAGACAAGGTTTCACTGTGTATATATATATATATATATATATATATATATATATATACACACATACACACACATACACACACACACACACACACACACACACACACACACACACACACACACACACACACACACACACACACACGTATATATAGCCGTCGTTACTGAGGAACGGGCTTATTGTAGCTGAGGATAATGACTGTACCTGAGTTGCTGTGTTGTCATGATTCACACCAATCATAATACAAACAATTATTTTGCACAAATGTATTTGTCGTGTTTGTGATATTACATTTTAATAAGCAATTTCGGTTGAAGATTTTGGTTGAAAAAAAGCAATTAAAAAAAGAACCCCTCAGCACATACATCGTGAAGGGGTAGGTGCAGACTGGAAGTTTGGGATGATTACACCTCACCACCACATAATTCAAAGCACCTCACCACCACCTAATTTAAAACACCTCACCACCACATAATTTAAAACACCTCACCCCCACCTAATTTAAAACACCTCACCACCAAGTAATTTAAAACACCTCACCACCACCTAATTTAAAACACACCACCCCCACGTAATTGAAAACACCTCACCCCCACCTAATTTAAAACACCTCACCCCCACATAATTGAAAACACCTCACCACCACGTAATTCAAAACACCTCACCACCACGTAATTCAAAACACCTCACCACCACGTAATTCAAAACACCTCACCACCACGTAATTCAAAACACCTCACCACCACGTAATTCAAAACACTTCACCACCACGTAATTAAAAACACCTCACCACCAACTAATTCAAAACACCTCACCACCATCTAATTCAAAACACCTCACCACCACATAATTAAAAACACCTCACCACCAAGTAATTTAAAACACCTCACCACCACGTAATTCAAAACACCTCACCACCACGTAATTCAAAACACCTCACCACCAAGTAATTTAAAACACCTCACCACCACGTAATTCAAAACACCTCACCACCATGTAATTCAAAACACCTCACTACCACGTAATTCAAAACACCTCACCGCCACGTAATTCTCAATACCCCACCACCACGTAATTTAAAAACACCTCACCACCACGTGATTTCAAAACACCTCACCACCACATAATTCAAAATACCTCACCACCACATGATTCAAAACAACCGCCACGTTATTAAAAACAATTCACAACCACCGAAACAAAGGTTTGAGGGAGTAGTTCAGTGACAACACAGACACTGCCCATATACGTAGATATAAAGATAAATGACTTGAGTTGCTTGAGTTGCTGTTTTGTCATGGTTTACACCAATCATAATTCAAACAACTATTTTGCACAAATGTTTTTTTTTTTTTTTTTTGTATACTGAATCGAGGCTCGTGAAAGAGCTGACATTTACTTCACAAACAAATCAACCAGACAAACAAAATATATAAAAAGAGGGAGCGGAAGACAAGAGAAGGGGAAGCACACAAACACTTGAGAGCACACAACATTTAAGAGCAGGGAGATGTGTGGGAGGGAGAGGGCTTGGGGGGAGGAGGCGTGGGAAGGGGTGGATATTTGTAATATATGTGATATTACATTTTATAAACAATTGAAGTTGAAGACTTAAGTTGAAAAAAAAAAATAATTATTATTATTATTTTCAAAAACGATACCCTTAGGACATACACACGAGAGAGATGGGTGCATACCAGAAGTTTGGTACGATTTCACAAAAGTTTGAGGGAGTAGTGCACAATATATATATATATATATATATATATATATATATATATATATATATATATATATGAATGTATATATATATTGTTACGGATACGGAGTACGGCTCTCCCCTTAGCAAGAGGTGGTTAGCCCCTTGTCTTGTTAAGCTGACCGTCTCCGCTCCTGGTACTTGTAACGCTCTTCTGCGGGATGGAACGGACCAGGGTTATGGGTCCAGGGTTTATCCCGAATACCTTTATCCGTCCCTCCGCAGAACAGGGAGACAAGTACCGCTCGAACCCCGGTTTTAGATGGACTAGTTGCCGAGCGGTTTTTAGCAACCCGAAGTTCAAGCCATTTATCAAGGACTAACACGATCCTGAGCGTTGGCCAAATCGTGCCACGTATATCAATAGGTAAAAGACAAAGACGATCGGACGAGAATGAAGAAGACAAAGGTAGGAAGAACAGGTATTTATTAATTATTTACACAAACCCAAAGAAGAAAAGAAGAACGAAGTAATTTACAGGGAAGAGGAAGAAGCAGATACACAGGGCAAATCCTTATACAACCTTAACTTATACCCCAGACAACACAGAGGACAGACGATGGGCAGACTCGCACGAATGGGGAATTGCAGGTTGGATTGGCTGGAGGGAGAGAAGGGTTCGTGCAGGACGGCAGGCTGGAGGTGAGCGGCCGCCGACTCCACAGCAATCTGGTCCACAGAACGGGCGACAGGGAGGTCCGAGGATCGTGGCATGTCGAGGTTCGCGTGCCCGCACTTGTTGTTGTCTGTAGCCTTGTAGGTTTGCGCGTCTCCGCCTCATGCGTCTCCGAAGCTCTCAGCAGGACCGCCACCTGCGCAAGCACCCCCTTCAAAAACTCTCTTGCAGAACTGCTTGCCACGGAACTCCTCAACTCCGGTGGGGGCTCCGCGCAACGGGTTATATCGTGCCACACCCTGGAACGTTTGCGACACTGCTCGATGTTTCTTGGTCACGCCTCTCAAGCCATACCCCTGATCTCTGGTTGGTCGTTCGGGGGCTCCACCCTTGATGACGATGGGCGGGCCACGCCCTTCTTCCCCGAGTTAGAGCACATGGCAATGGCGGCGATGCAGTTGGCAATGGAGGCAATGCAGTTGGCAATGGAGGCAATGCAGTTGGCAATGGAGGCAATGCAGTTGGTAAAAGGGCTCTATCTTATTTCATTTGGTGCAGCGCAAGGTCAACTAGTGGAGACACAGCCTTAACTGATACACATAATAAAGAAATAACTATAGAGAGGTTCTATGGTTTTCTACATGTGTGCGATGGACTAACTAAAGGACGACCTTTGATCTTTACATGAATGGAGGTACTTACAAGAATCATTACATTATTTACAATGGGGGTATATTTACAATGAATTACACACAGTGCACGGTTTCCCAAATCCGTTACAATATATATATATATATATATTTAAGAAACGAAGTAAATTCCTGCGTGGGGCTAGTGTGAAAAAATCTGACTCAACCCGGGACTCGAACCCAGGAACTCATCACTTACGCGGTGACAGCCCACTGAGCTATTGAGTCTCCGGGATATCCTCAGAGATTTCTCACACCAACACTGCGAGCTTTGTAATGGCCGATGTCTTACGTGCCTGCTCGGCAGACCCCGGATGTGAGTGTGTGTATGTGTATGTAAGTGTGAAAGTGCATTGAACATGAACTCATCTAACAATTTAAGAATCACTAAGTAAATTCCTGCATGGGGCTCGTGTGAAAAAATTCTGGCTCAACCCAGGACTCGAACCCAGGAACTCATCACTTATGCGGTGACAGCCCACTGAGCTATTGAGTCTCCGGGATATCCTCAGAGATTTCTCACATTAACACTGCGAGCTTTATAATGGCCGATGTCTTACGTGCCTGCTGGGCAGACCCCGGATGTGAGTGTATGTATGTGTATTAGGGTGGTCCACAGATATATGTAATATTTAATACTATTAAAAATCCATGGTCCACAAGGCTGCCCTTGTTCCTATGTTTATAAAGATCATATGAACCAAATATGAGGTCAATTGGAACTTATTTAGAGGTTGCTCAAAAAATAACATTTTAAATTTATCCCGGTTTTTCAGATGACAGAAACTCGCAGCTCTTCCACAGTTTGGTTGCTGGGCAAGTCTGAAAAGGAAATAATATGTGGGGGACTACCAACCAAAGGACACACATTGCAGAAAATGGTGTACCATCACATACAAGAACACCATACAGTTCGTGAAAGTGCCAAACTTAGTGTACAAGCTGTGTGTGCATACTGGGAGAAAGCACGAATTCCAGTGCAGAGAGTAGATTCCTGTGAGCGCCAACTTTTGAAGTTGTATGATGCCTACAAACTGGTAAAGAAAAATAGAACCAAGACATTCGAAAACTATAGAGTGAAGGAGTAGATGTTCAAAGATGATCTTCAATCCCTCTTCGATATCTCACCAAATGATGCGCTTGAGAAAATGACGAATGAAGAAGACAAAGCATTCCTTATCATGCAGCGTGCGGATCCCTCAAGTTCACGTATGGGATCTGTGGACAACACTCTGGCAGTGAAGGAGAACAGAAAGCGTATCAGGCTTGAGAATGAAGATAAAAGAAAGAAGAAACATGCTGCTGAGACTCTAACAGCAATGCAATCTGTTCCATCAACCTCGGCTGTGGTTGATGATGATGATGAGTCTGAGATTGAAAGCTCCGATTCAGCAGACAATGAATTCAAACTCCAAAGTCCATCTTCTGCCAAACAGGCGAAAAAGGCTCCCATCAGGGTGATCACTCCAGCAATAGTGGCAACTCTGGACAGAGTAAATCTCTCAGATCAGCATGCTATGTTTGTCGCCAGTGCTTTTGCACAATCTCTTGGTCATACAATTGAAGACATTTCTCTGTCACACAGTGGAATTCGTCGTGCTCGAATTTGTGGAAGGGAAATAATGGCCACTGAAGAAAAGGCAAATTTCTCAGGTAATAGCCCACTCCAACTACACTGTGATGGGAAATTGCTCCCTGATTATACTGGCAATCACAAAGAATCTGTTGATCAGGTAGCGATACTTGTAACCGGTACGAATACTGAGAAGTTGCTTGGAGTCCCAAAAATTCCCCAAGGCACTGGTGTAGCACAAGCAAATGCATGCACACAACTTCTTGAGGAGTGGAATGTCAAACAGTTGGTGAAAGGCATGGTGTTTGACACCACTGCATCCAACAGAGGGCTGAGAAACGGAGCATGTACCCTCATTGAAGCAGCTTTGGATGCTAAGCTTGTCTGGATTGCTTGTCGTCATCATGTGTTTGAAGTAATGCTCTCTGATGTTACAACTAAAGTCATAGGACCCACTAGCAGACTTGAGATCAGACTGGTACATTGTACATAATTATTTATTAGTTTACAAACAAACAACAACAATAACAACTAGAACGCCACTCAGTCGAGCGCATACTCCCGCTGTTGTCAAGTTGGAATAGTACGATTTCACAAACGTTTGAGGGAGTAGTTCAGTGACGACACAACACAAGACAACACAAGACAGACACTGCACAGATGTATATTTAGAATATATAGAAGATAATGTTTAAAAAAACAAAGCAATTTCACTTACATTTTCGGATTCAGCGTTCAATTCTATATAAGTGAGTGTATTTTGAGGCACGTGTGACTTCAAATAAAATTGTAAGCCAGGAAAAACGTTCGTTTCATTCCTTCGGGATACAACATGTAAAACTGGCCCAAACGTGAAAACAAAACTCGCTCATTTTAAGTCGTACAAGCTAATGCGACCACTCATTCTTCTGGGAAGAATCCCGTGCACATGCTTGTCACACTTATAACTCGCCTAAGTCTTTATAAGTTCATCAAATACTGACACCGCGATTGACATTCGCTGAGGTAAATGTTGATATCTCTTCTGAGGTAAAAAAACAAAACAAAAAAAAACAGTTTTAAAGCATTATACGTATCAAACGATACATTTAATGAAACGGGGATCCCTAATACACACTTGGGTGGTTTTAAAATGACAGAATGTCTTTATTAGAATTTAAAAAAATGAACATTGAAGATGACGCTGCTAAAAAATACACCGCTCTAACGCATAACCACGAGTTTAAACTACATTTACAACAAATATGAAAACTCTTTTCATATCACAATGTTAAATATAGAATATATAGAAGATAATGTCAAAAAAAAATGAGCCCTATCTTCCAATGGTAAAAAAATGTTTCAAAAAATTCCTGGATCGGGAATAATATCCTGAGCTTCACCAAAAAACTAATCAATTCTTTCTTATCCCCATGGCAATCATCCCACCAACTTTCATCCAAATCCGTTCAGAACTTTTCCAGATATCATGTTAACAAACACACGAACACACACACACACACACACACACACACACGGACACGAGTGAATGCATTACTCTCTGGCGGGAGTAATAATTTCAGTAATTGAAAATAGATAATTATGTATGAATTGATGTATGATGCTAAAAATTCTGTATCTTATTATTCATTAAAATTTGTCAACATTTTGAGCAACCTCTAAATATTGTCCAACCAAGCTCAAATTTTCACCACAAACTACTTTTTTCAATAGGAATAGGGGCAGGTTTGTGGAGAAATGAAAATCCAATCTTCAAATTATTGGACCACCCTAATGTGTGTGTAAGTGTGAAAGTGCATTGAAGATGACCTCATCTAACAATTTAAGAAACAGGAAGTAAATTCCTGCGTGGGGCTGGTGTGAAAAAATGCTGACTCAACCCGGGACTCGAACCCAGGAACTCATCACTTACGCTGTGACAGCCCACTGAGCTATTGAGTCACCGGGATATCCTCAGAAATTTCTCAAACTAACACTGTGAGCTTTATAATGGCTGATATCTTACGTGCCTGCTAGGCAGACCCCGGGTGTGAGTGTATGTATGTGTATGTAAGTGTGAAAGTGCATTGAAGTTGTAAATGGGAAAATAATGTAAATTGCACAGTTATATTGTAAAAAAGGCCTTCAGGGAACACGTAAAGGGTTAACAACTTACAGCTGTTCTGCAGCAATGTAAGTAAATTAAGCCTTGAATGTTGATGCAAACAATTCCTACACGTGTCCCAACCCCCGGCTGATTACTTGATTACAAACCCCCTGTCTGTATAAAAGCAGTATTGGAACAGACTGTTATTACACCCTCTGAAGCATTATTTGGACAATATGGCACTGCAGGAAGTAGTATATTGCTATCATAATGGTGAGAAAAAGGCAATTAAGAAAGGAAGACAGACAGACCATTATAACCCTTAAAAGTGTCGGTCTTTCCTTTGGAGAAATTGCAAAGAAAGCCAAGGTGGCAGTGAGTACAGTTTCCTACACCATCAAAAGGCACTTGGAAACCAGAGGAAACTCTGACAGGAAGAGGTCTGGCAGACCCAAAGCCACAATAGAATCAGAAGACAAGTTTCTGAGAGTCAACAGCTTGCGTGAAAGGCGGCTCACAGGACAACAGCCGAAAGCACAGCTTAACACTGGTCGAAGTAAGCAAGTCTCAGTTTCAACTGTGAAGAGAAGACTTTGAGCTGCAGGTTTGACAGGTCGAGTGGCAGTAAGAAAGCCATTGCTAAGATGGCAAAATAAGAAAAAGAGGCTTGCCTGTGCCATGAAATACCGCCAGTGGACTACTGAAGACTGGAAGAAGGTCTTATGGACCGATTAATCAAAATTTGAAATCTTTGGTTCATCACGCAGGGTTTTTGTATGCCGTCGAGTAGGCGAAAGGATGGTTCCTCAGTGTGTGACACCAACTGTCAAACATGGAGGAGGAAGCATGATGGTCTGGGGCTCTTTTGCTAGATCCAGTCGGCGACTTGCACAGAGTGACTGGCACCCTGAACCAAAAGGGCTACCACAGCATTTTGCAGCGCCATGCAATACCCTCTGGTATACGCCTAGTTGGTCAGGGGTTCATCCTACAGCAAGATAATGACCATAAACACACCTCCAGGCTATGTCAAAACAACCTTCGAGGAAAAGAACAAGACGGTAGGCTTCAAATCATGGAATGGCCAGCACAGTCTCCAGACTTAAACCCCATCGAGCTGGTTTGGGATGAACTGGACAGAAGGGTGAAAGCAAAGCAACCTACAAGTGCAACACATTTGTGGGAACTGCTGCAACAGTGTTGGGAAGAACTTCCTGAACAATATTTGATTTCCATTGTAAACAGAATGCCACGAGTGTGTTCGACAGTTATATCTGCAAAAGGTGGCTACTTTGCTGAGTCAAAAATTTAAATTAAATTTTGTTAAACAAAATGATTCTATGATTTCTTTTTATCTCCAATTGTTTATTTGTTCTATGCTTAATTTCAGAGTACATTGAGACATTAAACTGTGTAAATTTCAATAAAAACTGGAAAAATTGAGGTGTTCTAAAACCTTTGACCGGCAGTGTATATATACATATATACTGCAATATATGTGTATATTGTTGCGGATCTCGGGTTACGGCGCTCCCCTTACCGAGGGGGGTTTAATCCCCTCGTCTATTAAGCTGGCCGTCCGAGTCCTAGAAGATATCGCGCTCCTCTGTGGGGTTGAGATTGACCAGGGTGACTGGTCAACGGGTTCCCAGATACCTCTGCCAACCTCTCCGCAAAGCAGGACGATACTTCTGCTCGAGCCACGGACAAGATGGAAGATTGCCGAGCGGTTTAGCAATCCGAAGCTCGAGCCCTCAGCAATAAAACTAACCCGATTCTGAGTGGTTCTAATCGTGCCACAGGTATTCAATTGGGAAAAGACTAAAGCGACCGGATGAGAGGAAAACCCAAAGAATAAGAAGGGTGAAGGAAGAACAAATATGATTTATTAACTACACTAAAAGAGGAAACGAAAGGCAAGAATATACAAAAGAACGAAATAAAAGGACATAGGGCAACCTTATACACTCTTATATAACACGCCCAGGACAATACAAATACACTTACATGAATGGGGTGGTGGTGGTGGGAAGGAAGAGAAGGGTCCAAGCAGATGGTTCCAGGCTCCGGGTCCACCGCGAAGAATGGCAGGCAGCTTCGCGTGTCGTTGCTGCACAACCGGAACTTACATATGCGAGGGGCGGGGATGCTGCGTGCGTATAGCGTGCCGAACGCTCTCAAAGCAAACGGCAGTTCGTATCAAACGATCGTTCCAAGCGATCCTCTGCGCAGTGTTCTTATCATCCGCCGTCTCTGCGCTGTTCTCTCACTCGCAATGGTCCCCTGCGCAGTTCTTCATCAATGGCCTCCCCTCGCGCATCTCCCTTAGGTTTGACTCCTTCTCTCTCCCTGGCGCATCTCTCCCGAGGGCTTGGCGCTTGCGCTTTTATAACCCGCTTAGAAATCAAGCCGCGCTTCATCGAGGCACGCCTATTAATGAGCTCACCTCAGCCCTGGTTGGTCAGCGAGGGCTCACTGGCTCCACCCTCGATGGCTCGTGGGCGAGGCCACACCTCCTCCTGTGGCTCCGCCCCTTCTTTCCTCGAGCCAACCGCATGTTCAATGGAGTTTGGAGTGAGCGCTAAGGCAGCGACGGCGGCAATAAGATTATGTGGCAGCATTGGGAAGGACAAGCCCCTCTTGTAGGTGCTACTGGCACTTTGGAGAGAGAGAGAGAGATTGGGGGTAATTGAAGGGGCCTAGGTTATTTGATTAATGCAACGCAGATTCAACTATTGGAAACAGATCCTTACCTGAAACACATACTAATGAAATAACAAAAGAAGAAGCCTATGCTGTGCTACGTGTTGCTCGTGGCCTAACTAGGGTGCGACCTTTGACCTGTACACCAAAAATGGGAATATTTACAGGGGATTATTTATAAGGGAATATTACAGATATTTACAAGGTGGAGGGTTCTAAAAACCACAACACTGCACCCTCATTACCTCCAGGGCTGTCCCGGCCTGAAATAACTTGAACTTTGTGTGACATTCAGGTGTGGTAAAAAACCACCGTTTAGAGGCCATTTTTCCCCGCAAAGCGGGGGTTGGCCTTTTCGGGGACCATGGTTGTTGTTGTTTTTTTCGTCCCCTTTTTGAAGCAATGTTTTACGGCCGGATGCCCTTCCTGCCGCCAACCCTGTTTGTCGCCTTTTTACGACACACAGGGAATTACCAGTGAACTGGTACTCAATTAGCCGACCTCGGAAGGATGACAAGCTGAGTCAACCCCCCTGGCGTTAATTCAGCGATCGGCCGGGATTCGAACCCAGGATCCTTGGATCCTAAGCCGGCACCCTAGCCGCGAGCCCAACACCAGGTGTGGTAACCCTCTACTATTAACTTCACCCTGAGTGCGACATTTTTAAAACAACTAAGTATGTCCCGCCTGCTGCGTTGCATTCTATCTAACAGATTCACGCCCACAGGATAACCGGATCACGGAATTAATTCTCAAGCTAAACATTGACGGTGGGGAGCATTATTTACAAAGACACTACTTGGTATTTACAACGCGAACCCAGGACCTATCTTTTGGGAAACAAAAAGAAGATGTTTTGAAAAGAGGAAGGCATACACTGCACTGCACCGATACCACCAGCACCAATAAGCACCAATATTCAAAAAGCACCACCAAATGAAAATGCACAGTCAGCACCATCCAGTGCACATTTCAACAATAATAAATGTCAATGTCAATGGTGTCCGACGTCTTCTTAGGTGGGCCGATGGCTGCTGGGCCGATGGTTCTGGGTGACTTCTTTGCTTGAGGCCTATTTGAAATCTAAAAAAGGCACAAAACCACGTCCACTTTTTTAATTAGGGCCAGCAGGGGCAAACTAAAGGTGGTTCACCTGCTTGGCTTAGGTGCCACCTTTACCGTGGTCCGCAAGCAAGATTCCCAGCAGCGATGCCAGGCCCCAAAACATGGGGTCCATAAATGTGGTGCTTTCCCACAGACCTGTGGTCCATATGGTGGTGCTCGGCCACAACAACGTGCGGTCCATAAGTCTGGTACCGGTCCAGGCAGGCAGCAGCGAGGGTGCGGGCACACAACCGCGGGCACCTGCGCACTCCCCCCGAGCCCAAAAGAAACAAATCCATGAGTGGGGGAAGGAGGACAAGCAAGCAGCGGGGCAAGATCGCAAGGGTACACATCAACACAAGGTAATGCAGAGGTGAGGTGCACAGGAGAGCGAGCCGAGAAAGATCGTCCCTACCGTATGTCCTCCCACCCCCCCTGTCACCTAATCTACCCTTGCCCTTACCCCGTATTTACACAATTTACAAATCCGTCGCTAACGTCCTGTCTTCCCCATATCTCCCCTAATCCAAATTCATCAACAATCCCAATTTCTCATTAATCCCTCATAAGGAGGAAGAGATGGAACAATGAGCACAATGTCACGCCCACGTCATGATGTGTCTTACATACCAGACATTTGCAAAAAAACGGTGGTGTGGAGTCCTGTCACCCTGGTGAGTGGATGCGGATGGTGCGAAGAGACTTTCAATCCTAACTACCTTCGAAATGACTTTAACACTTTTACTCTACCCGGGGTCTTTCCCTGTCAAACCATTGGCCATTTTACACTATGTGGTTCTAAGAACCAACCTCCCATTGAACAAACTGGTGCTCACCAATTTGGGGTCTCACTCCCCCGATTCTACTCCCTGTGCCCTCGCACAATTTCCGGGCTGGGTCGTGTGGCGCTCCCAGCAGGTCCGCTCACCTGCACACCTCCGCCACTGCAGTTGTCTCCCGAGCTTACCTGCTCCTTACCCTAACCTACCTGGGGAAGGCCCTCTGGCGCTCTCACCCCACTACCGTCCTCTCTGGCGTCGGGCTACCCGGGTCCGTCCTCCGGGTCCTCGGGCCCCATTGAACAACTACTGGCTCCCAGAGCCTACCTGCGGCCTCACCTGGCCGACAGACTAACAGTGGCGGAGTGCCCCTTCGATCACACTCACTAACAGGCCACTCGCCCAGCCAATCTCGTTCCACTAATGCACCCATCCAAGCAGTACTCTGCGACTCTCGCACCACAGATGCCAATATCCAACCACAATTTACCTACTACCTCTACCTACTTTTAAACTACCCTCCCCGGGTACTCGTGAAGGGGTCCATCTTCCCCATCCACTCCTTTCGCACCAACCACTCCACTCCATGTATTCCACGATAATCACTCCACACCATCCATTCCATACCCCATTCATTCCATACCATCTATTCCATACTCCATTCATTCCAGATCATTTATTTCATGTGACCATTCTCCATTCACCTGTACTTTCACTTGCACACCTGGTGCCCACACACCTGGTGGCACTTGCACATCCTGTGGCACCTGCACACCTGGTGGCACTTGCACCCTCCTTCCCTCCAGGACCATTCACTCAATACAATACACTCAACTCAATGCACAATCACACTTTTCACAATACTCTGCTCAATCACTTCTTACACACACACTGCATCATTTGATCTAACTGGTTTTCCCTCTAACTTAGTGCTTCCCGTCTTCCCTTATACTATTGCACATCCCACGTCGTTATCAACCAACTAATCTATTCTGCGTCCCCTACTACCTGTACAAAGGTCACTACTTAAATCTTGTCCCTTTGGTCACTCTAGATCCCCAAAAAACAATAACCAAGCCCTCCCTGGCTAGGTTTTCACCGCCATACGCCATAAAACTATAGCTACTTTGCCCCCAACAATGTGAGGGATGGTAAATTTACCATCCCTCTACATCGGGCATCCCTCGCTATCACCCCCAGTCCTCTGGCACTATGAGCCCCCCTCACAAGAGGTACTGGGTCCTGCCTCGGCTTTAGATGCCGAGGCAATCCACGAAGGCGCCTGCTCGCCGGTGTAGAGTCTTACCCGGTCGGCATGGACGATCCGAGGGAGGGCTCGTGGCCCCATTTTGATCTTAACGACCACGTCACAGACTTGCGACAGGACGACCCCCGGGCCCTGCCAGGGAGAGGTGAGTTTTGGGCACCTACCCTTCCGCCTCCGGGGATTAAAGAACCAAATATTCATCCCCGGAGCGTACTGGCTCCCCTGGCTCCGGTGGTCGTACCTGCGCTTCATCTTGGCCCCCGCCAGATGGAGCTGGCGGCGGGCGAAGGCATGGACCCTCTCCATGCCTTCCTCTAGGTGACGTGCATACCCCTCCCTTGGCAGTGTATCTGTGGTGTCTGGCACGGGACCGCATAGCAAGTCGGCGGGAGCCCGCAACTCCCGCTCATACATGAGCAACGCTGGACTGCATGCGGTGGCCCCGTGCTGGCTGGTTCGGTAGGCCATCAACAAATACGGGAGATGTTCGTCCCAGTCATCCTGACGGGTGGTGGTGAACAAGGCCAGTTGTTGGACCAATGTTCGATTGAACCGTTCCACCATCCCGTCAGATTGTGGCCGCAAGGGCGTTGTTCGTGTTTTCTGAATTGACAGGAGTCTGCACATGTCTTTTAGTAATTGACTCAAAATTTCGACCCTGATCGGTGTGCAGCTCCTGTGGAATCCCATGCCGACATACAAATCCTTCCACGAAGGCCTGCGCTACCACCCCTGCTTCTTGGTTGGGGAGGGCATAGGCCTCTGGCCACTTGGTGAAATAGTCCATTACAACGAGGATGTACTTATTACCTTGGCGGGTGCGGGGTAGCGGTCCTAGAATATCCATAGTCACCCACTCAAGGGGGGCCCCCACCTGGTGTAATTGAAGGGGGGCCCTCATCCTCCGTGCTGGTCCCTTTTTGGCAGTACAGGCGTCGCATCTCCGACACCAGTCCTGTATGTCGCGCCCCATATTTACCCAATAGAACCTCCGGCGGACCCGAGATGTTGTCTTTGTCCTGCCCAAATGGCCGCCGGAGCGGGTACCATGCACCTGTTGTAATATGATGTTTTTGAATTTGTCTGGGACTATCACCAGCCAGGAAGTTCTCTCAGAGGGAACCACCACCCACTTGCGATACAAGATGTTGTCTTTCAATTCCAGGGTCTGCCACTGAGCCCAATATGCCTTTGTTGGTGCCCCGAGGGGGGTGACCTCTTCCCCATTAGGTCTTTGCCCCAATCTGACCCATTCGTACACCGGTCCCAGGACGGGGTCTTCCCGCTAGGCCTAGCTCCATGCCAAAGTTCCAAATTCCTCGTCTGCGGTTAGTGGCAAAATTGGCCCTCTCACCCGGGTTGCACGGACGACGAGGATAGGGGCAGAATCGCCCAATTGCTCCCTCTCCTCGTGTCTCGCACAAAATTTACAGTTTTCCCCCAAACAAGGACGCCGAGAGAGTGCATCGGCATTCCCATGGGCCTTCCCGGCCCTATGGGTCACATTAAATCGTACTGCTGCAACTTTTCCAACCACCTTGCAATTTGGCCCTCCGGTTCCTTGAACCGAAGGAGCCATTGCAAGGAGGAATGGTCAGTTCGAACCAAAAATTTCCGCCCGTACAAGTACGGGTGGAAATGGTTCATGGCAGCCAGCATAGCCAATAACTCTTTGCGAGTGACGCAATAATTTCGCTCGGGCCTACTCAAGGCCCGACTATAATAAGCGATCACTCTCTCCACGCCCTCCTGTGTCTGAGACAAAACTGCGCCCAATCCTTCCTGGCTTGCATCCGTGTCCAAGGTAAAGGTCCCGTCACTAGTGGGGTACGCTAGATTGGGTGCGGATGTCAAACACCCCTTCAATGCTAGGAAGGCCTCTTGGCACTCCCTTGTCCAATTAAATATAGTCCCCTTCTCCGTAAGCCGGTGTAGGGGCCGGGCCAACTCTGCAAATTTCACCACAAAGCACCGGTAGTAGGAGCAGAGTCCCAAAAATCCCCGCACCTCCTTGATGGTACGTGGTGCGGGCCACTCTTCTACCGCTGTAATTTTGCCTGGGTCTGTTTTTACCCCCTCGCGACCAATAACGAGACCTAGATAGGCCACCTCTCTTGCGAACAAAGTACATTTGCTCGGACTCAATTTCAGCCCTGCCTGTCTGAGGCATCCAAACACCTGGTCCAAATTAGCTATTGCCTGGGGGAATGTCTTCGCATGTACTAGGATGTCATCCAGGTTCACCAGGCATGATTCCCATGGCATGCCGCCTAGTACATGCTCCATTAGTCTCTCAAAGGTGGCGGGGGCGTTACACAAACCAAACGGCATCACAGTGAACTGATACAGCCCCTTACCTGTGGGAAATGCCGTTTTCTCCTTCCCTGCCCTATCCATCTCCACCTGCCAATATCCACTCTTGAGGTCTAAAGTTGAAAACCAATTTGAGCCCGCAACGGCATCGAAGGTATCGTCAATTCTTGGCAGTGGATATGAGTCCTTGAGTGTCACGTTGTTCAGCTGGCAATAGTCCATGCAGAAATGCGTGGTCCCATCTTTCTTTTTGACCAGCATAACAGGTGACATCCAAGGACTTCCCGAGGGCTCGATGACACCTGCCTCGAGCATTTTTTCTACCTGCTCGTCAGCTTCATCCCTCTTGCTCCAAGGGAGCCGTCGGGCGGGCTGACGAATAGGCCGGACCTCACTGGTGTGGATCTGATGTTTCACCAGGCCCGTACGTCCAATATCCTCGGGGGACAAGGAGAAGATATCCAAATGGGATCCAATTAATTTGTGTAAGGCCTCCCCCTGGGTACCTTCCAACTCTACGCTACTTCGATTTACCATCTCGCAAATGGGATCGGGCCAATTCCTAGTACTTATTGAAGGCTCCCCCTGGGGCTGGCTCGGCTGGACGTTCTCACCCCTCACTGCCGCGACTTCCTTAACTGGGGTGCAGCCAGGTATCTTCGTGCCCCTTACGATAGTGCGTGGTTCTGCACTAATATTAATTACGCGGACGGCCACCACCGGCCCGTCCGTTTTTACGAGGGTGCGGCCCACGATTAAACCCGGTATGGACTGCACTGCCACCGGTTCGACCAGGCCCCAGGACTCCTGCCATGTTGGGCGAGCTGACCATCGGGCCGGCACTATGGCCTCGGCCCTCGGAGGGACGGTCACGGCCTCAGAAGCCTCTAGCTCTGTCCTCCCGGCCGTGCTCACCCCCTCCAATGGTAGCTCATCTACTCCCACTTGCAGGGTCCCCTGGCACAAATCGATTTTACAACCGCTGGCAGTCAACAAATCCAACCCTATTAAGCATGGGTCGCACACCTCCGCCACCCAAACTTCTATCTCCCTCTTTACCGACCCCAACTTGAGGGTTACAAAACCACGCCCTATGATCGGGGCCGTTACCCCGGTAGCCAGCTGCAAACTATGATTTTCCAGACGCTGGATTTTATCCCAGCCGTCTGCTCTCGAATTAAGGATCACAGGGCTGATGATCGTGGCGCTAGCTCCTGTGTCCACTACGGCGTCTACCTCCACGCCAGCAATTTTGCACCGAATCGACAAACTACCAGTATCAATTTGGCCACAATGAATGACCTGTCGCGTCAATGAGGGCGCTTCACCATCCCCTACTGCCGAACACGGCCCTGTATGTTCGGCACATTCTAGTTTCCCGGGCCCTGGCGGCGGGGTGTCTGGGGTCGGCTAGTCCGATCCGTACGGGGCGGAGTTGGTGGTCCCGGCTGCCGGGGTCCATCCCTGCGCGGGGCTCTGCAGTCCCGCGCACGATGACCCATCCGGCCGCAATTATTACACCTCACCTGGTAAGGTGCGTGCCTGCAAAATTCCAAATTACCCCCCCTGTAGTCCCGAGTTGGGGTATTTGATAGTGGCCCACCGCGTGCCACCGCCGGAGCTGCCTGCCATGGTCCAGGTCCCGCCAGGCGCTGGTCCACCAGCCTTCGGTCCATGTCCTCCAGGTCCGGGCCCTTTCAGGGGCAGACCCTCTCAGGGGCCCGCCACTAGCTATGGGCCCTACCTGTCTCACCGCTACCGTGTGGCCCTCGCCCCCCCCCCGGGCCAAGGGTCTCGCTGCCTCCCAACGGGCTGCAGCGTCAGCCGCCTGGCTCAGGGTCTGCGGGCGCCACATGGCGAGCTGCTGCCGAAGCTCGGGGTCCGAAAAGGCCTGTATGAAATGGTCCAGCACCAAGCTCTCCTGGGAGGTCGCAGCCATGTCCGCATGCGCTATTCCCACTGCGCGGCGAATGTCATACACCAATTCCCCGATGGTCTCTTGGGGTTTCCTTTTTCGCACCGCGAGCTGAGCTTTAACAAGCTCGCTCTGCTGCTCCACACCGAATCGATTAATTAAGGCCGAACGGAGATCTGACAGGGTGATAGCACCCGGTGGAAAAGCAGTCAAAACCTCTGCCACCGCACCGCTCAGTGCTGCCACAAGGTGTATCCCACCTTCGTCCGGCCCCCAACCGTTACCCCTGCACACATGGTCGAACTGCGCCGGGTACACCCTCACGTCGCTCTTGCCATCGTACGGCGTGAGCGGCACTTTATGGCTACCGGACGTTCGTACCCCACACGCCGCTCCCTGCGGGATCGACGCGTGGCCGAAACGTTCGGGTCCCCACAGTGCACCACCCATCGGGGGCTCGCGTGCGCTACCTGTCCCACTAAAGACTACCCCGGTCGGTGTCGATGCCTGAGCCGCGTCATCACATCTCGCTACCCACTCCATACCCGCACACCCAGGCGCACACACACCTTTCACACACTCCGTACCCATCTCACCCCTCACAACGGGCCTTTCATGAACGCCCAGGTCTATCCCGACCCCCAAGCTTGTCGAGCCTCTGTCGCACCAAACACATTTCCGAAATCATCGCCACTCATCTCGGGGCTTCCCTTCCCCCCGCTTCTCTTCCAGCACCTGCAAACTTCTTTTTTGGGCAGCAAGCATTTCATCCCGGTGCGAACACAAACCTTGCACATACACCATCACTTCCTCCCTTAATTCATTCCCTGTCTCGCTTCGTCTCTTTTTAATTTCAAGCATTCCTTCTTCTACCTCCTCCAGCTTCTGTTTCACCTCCTTTATTTCCCGGTGCGCCCCCAAAATCTCCCCTTTACCCAGACAAGGGCCCTCATTCGTTCGGGGAAGGGAAGGAAGAGGGTAATGCGCACGAAGCGCGGCCGCTTTGTGCAGCTCGCCCGGATGGGCTCGGTCATGCCGTTCGTGTGAATGGGCTCGTTGGACGGAAGCCCCGAGAATCGCTCCAACCTGGGACACCACAGCCGGAGATGATCGCGGCAGGGACGACGATCGATAACGTGCACGTAGCAGGAACCAGAGGAGCGTGCCCTATATAGGAGCCAAGCCAGCGAGGGAGAGTATAGCAGGAGACCAGCGCGAGAGAGCGTATACCCAGCAAGAGAGAGACAGCAAGAGAGAGAGCCTGCCAGAGAGAAAGCCTGCCAGAGAGAGAGAGAGCGGGGAGTCTGGGCCGGGTTTTATAACCCCCCAAAACCCCACTCAAATGTTTCATGGGCCCCAATTGGCCACCTGAGGTCACGTGTCGTGACAGCCCCTCATTGGTCATCCTCGGCCACTCCCTTTAGCTCCCATTGGTGACAGCTCATTGGCCACGCCCTCGGCCACTCCCTTTAGCTCCCATTGGCCGCTCACTGCTCCTCCTTCGGGCCTGCCAGGCCTGGCCTCGTCCCATGACGAGGCACTTTAGGCTTCGATGAGGCCTACTATTATCCTGCCTGCCTCAACGCATATCAACGCATCCTAACACCGGAAAGGGGACTATGCTTTACATTTAATAAGAAATAACTAACTATACGAGGCTACATGTTGTGGTGTAACTAACTATGGGGGGGGGGGGGGGGGTTGCCTTTATTTACAAAACTGCAACAATATGTATATAGTGTATTCAGAAAGTATTCAGACCCCTTCACTTTTTTCACATTTTGTTATGTTGCAGCCTTATGCTGAAATCGTTTAAATTCATTTTTTACCTCATAAATCTACACTCGATACCCCATAATAACAAATAGAAAACAGGATTTTGGAAAGTTTTGCAAATTTACGAAAAAGAAAAAACTGAAATATCACATTTACATAAGTATTCAGACCCATTGCTATGACACTTGAAATTTAGCTCAGGTTCCTTTCATTTCTCTTTATCATCTTTGAGATGTTTCTACACCTTGATTGGAGTCTACATGTGGTAAATTCAATTGATTGGACATGATTTGGAAAGGCACACACCTGTCTATATGTCTCACAGCTGACAATGCATATCAGAGCAAAAACCAAGCCATGAGGTCGAAGGAACTGCCTGCAGAGCTCAGAGACAGGATTGTGTCGAGGTTTCCCGTGAAAGGGAACATTTATTGCGTTTAAGGACGCTGGATGGAGGATGGAGTGCAGGAGAGTTTAGGGAATGTAGAAAAAAGGCACTATAGGAGATGGATATTTTTTTTGGGATGAATTGATTTGGTGAGCAAGTCGAAAGCAGCCTTTTAAAGAAGAAGAAGAAAAAGGTGTTATAAAATATGACGGAATACATAACTTGAGGGGAAAGTGTAAACATTGAAGGTTAATGAGTGAAAACTATCTGGGGAAATGGGGGAGAAACACGTGGTCGAAGAACGAACGAACGAATAAGAATGAATAAACGAATGAGAACAGAGAAGGAAAATGTTTTTTTTTTTTTTTTTTTTTTTTTGAGTTGAGATTTACACAAGGAAGTAGGCTATGGGTGAAAAGACTGGGAATACAGAGAACGAAAGTTATTGGATCACAAAAGACGGACCGCTGAGAGAAAAAACAAAGCCTCAAGGTTGTACAGTGCACACTGTACAAGGCCTCAAGACACGACACGGCAAACAGACGATCAATTTATGAAAGATAAACACCGAGAAACAACCAAAGTTGCACACAATAACTTCACACACCGAAAGATAAATACAGTTTCGACAAAATACAATTGTGAACAGACTTAACTTCGAAAAACGTGCAGACCGTGTGGAGCTTCGAAAATCCCTGCCGCCGTCTCCAAGATCTCGCGAGATCTCAAAGGGATTGTTTGTGACATCGTCATATATTGTGAGTGCAATTAAACCTGCGTCTCAGGTTTTATCACCAAGTGTGAGTCGTCGTTGGAGAAATCAAGTGCCTCCATTACGGGCCTATATGCCATTTTGTTCTCAAAGAAGAAGAGGCTGTTCGCTTGGTGCATCTTCTTTTGCCGTTGGGATTTCCATATTGACCTCATCGTGTTGTTTGCCATTGATTTACCTATCGGCTTAATTCCCATATCGACCTCTTACCTCGTAGCTCCCAATACCTGCCTATTGATTTGCCGTTCTGCATGACCTAGATCTTCAACCAGTGTGGAGATTCGGGCATGGACTTTGGGGAATGTTACATCCCACTCACGTTTGGTATATCATGAGTTTCTTGCTTTGAGAGCATTGGGGAATGATGGTACCATCATATGTATTGTTCATTTGATGCCAAGTTTACATTTTCAGTGTACTTTCTTCAATAGTGTTATTATTGTGTATGTGAGAGTTCTTAATACAATTACTTGTTTTCTTCTGCAATTGCATTGGTGTGGTTTTACCATGATTTATGAGAAAACGCAAAATATGAAATCTTTCTGCCGTGTTCCCGCTCCAGACCCGGATGTGCACCGTGGCCGGGGTTTTGGGAGGTAATACGTAACTATATATATATATATATATATATATATATATATATATATATATATATATATATATATATATATATACATACATATATATATATTGTTACGGATCTCTCCGTCGGCCTCTTTTCCCCTTATCGAGGGGGGATTAATCCCCTTGTCCATGACTGACCGACGTGGTCCTGAG
>NC_136269.1:103004123-103015790 GCF_964187855.1 Myxine glutinosa | reverse complement strand
TATCATAACGGAAAAGCAAAAGCGAATTTTTAATATATATCGACACATTGCCGGCGGTGTCATGTTGGGCGGTGTATGATACACCATGACGCGATTTTAAAAAATATATCTCTGCATTTTCCCGCGTGTGTGGATTGTTCTCAATTATTGCTGACACCGAGTCTAAAAGTAAAACCATCGATAAAAATGAAATCATATGGTGAGTTAGATTGGAGATAAAGGCGTGAGAGAGACTCAATGGCCTTGAAGTTACAGGCCTTTGAGAATTCATTTCGTTCTATAAACGGCAACTTTCATCGGATTTTCTTCCCGTTTTTTTTCAACCGAGTCTAAAACTATGTTAGCGACTGTGAAAAATGAAATGATTTATCGAATTTGATTTGAAATAAAACTGGGGGAGAGCAAGACACCACGGGCCTACAAAACAGGACTCAAAGCTATGCGAGTTAATAAAATGGTGGATATTTGTTTATAGCCACTCCCAGAATGGGTGGAGCTATGGGTGGAGCTACTCTGCAAACCGAGTAAGCCACACCCCGGACAGACACCCAACAGATAGACAGACAGACAGACAGAATCATCTACGGCTATTATAATATAGATATATATATATATATATATATATATATATATATATATATATATATATATATATATATATATATATATATATATTGTTACAGATACGACTTTGATGGTATGGTGGGCCGAGCGGGATGGCCGCCGTATCCGTACAAGTTACCCGATTGTGCCCGAACGTTGACTAGCCGCGCTATGCTGGCTCAATAAGAAAAAGAAGACACCCGGCTGGATTACAATCACACAATACGACACCAACGTTTCGATTCTCAAGTATATTCGTACGGAAAAGGTTAGATTACAGGGGCTAGAGGTATATTACAGGAAGACAGGCACTTAGACACACTCTTATATTAACCCCGGACAGACGACAGACACACGGGACAAGGCTGACTCACACGGGGGTTGATGAAAAGGACAGCGGGTATCGATGGCTCAAGGTGCACTCTTGGCTCAAAGCAGAATCGACTCGGTCCGGTCCAGAGATGCGGGGAGGTATCGTCGCGCTGGGGGTGGCGGTGGCTTCTCTCTCCAGTCTCCAAGCTGAGGCGCATCTGACGTCACATCCGGCGCGTGGCCGCGTATATCCGGCGGGGAGTGACACGCCCTCGGCTCGTTAGCTCCGCCTCGTGGAATCGGCACGTTGCTTCTCATTGGGTGCGTGCGGGGGGGGTTACTGGCTCCGCCCCCGACGAGGAGCTGACAGCCAGCCCCTTCGGGGTAACCCCGTGGAGCGCATGGTCTGGAGCTAATCGAGCCGGTGTGAGGACGCATCCTCCCCCGCTCCGCCGCCATCCCCTCTGTTGTTGTTGTAATTGTTGTTGTAGTTGTTGTTATTGTTGTTGTTTGGGGAAGAAGATGGGAGGAGGTATGGGAAAGGTCCTAAACTCACTACTGGTGCCATATAATCACATTCTGGTGCAACGAAGAGTCATAATTAATGGAAACGAGGCCTTAACTGACATAGATTAAGAATAACTAGGAAGATGTCCGAAAGTTGGCTACGTGTGGTGCGGTGGACCTGGGCACGACATTTAATGGGGGAATAAGGGGAAGGTCGGCTCTACTGATTGTTATTTACATGCAATGGGACTAGGGAATGGGGGATTGGGGAAAGTTGGGGAGTATTGGAGAAAATAGGGGAATATTTACAAGCGGATATGGAGGCCAAATTCCATATTCGCAACATTGCACCCTTCTCTACCCTCGGGGCGTCCCGACCCGATAAATTTTTACCTACTTTAGTGTGGCACGCAATGTAGTTCCCTCTACTATTAACTCTACCCTGAGTGCGACAGTTTTACAGATATTCACAAATGAGTAAATATGTCCCCCTGCGACGTTGCACCCTTCTCCTCACAGAAACACACCCACAGGATAACCGAATCCGGAAAGAATTCGCAAACTAAACATACAGCCGGTAGGGAGCATTATTTACAAGACTACGCTGCTATTTACACTACGATCCAGGACCTGTCTTTGGAGGAACACATGCAGATGTTATGCATAGAGAGAGCGCGCTTGCCAGCATCGATACACCAACCCACGAGTGCTCTGTGGCCGACGGCCTTTAATAACGTGCAGAGCACCCTTCCCGAGCATCAAAAGCACCACCCCACCACCAATCGGTGCAGTCACCATTGTTCATTGGAATAAAAATAAATTCGACAACCCCTAACCCTGCAGGTGTCTCTTGCTCTTCTTGTGGTGCACTTGGTGTTAATTAACAGTGGTTCACCTTTATGGCATAGGTGCCACGTTGACCCATAGGTCCTTCCACGGGTGGTGCTTGGCCGCAAAAGAGCTGCGGTCCATTGTGGGTGGCCACAAACATTGCGGTCCATATGGTGTATCGATCCAGGCAGCCAACAGCGAAAGTGCAGGCCCACAACTGCGTAGCCAGCACCTCTCTCTCCTCTCTCTCTACCCCAAAGCCAGATCCTCGGAGGTGGGAGACAAAAGAAGAAACAAGTGAGTAAGGTGGTAAGGGCGCAAAAGTGCACGCAATATAAGGTAATGCACACTGGGGGCACATGGGAACCAGGTGAGACAGGTACGTTCCTATCGTACGCCCCCCCCCCCACCAGGTAACCTACATGGCCCCTCCCTTACCCCTTACTGTATCCACAAAACACAACACTACCCATAAACATCTACTTTACAAATCAACAAACATCCCTACTGTCTTCCCCGTTCCTCCCATAAACCAAATTCGTCTTCTCTCCCTCCTAACCAATCAAATTTGCCATTTTCAACTCTCATCAAAATTTGCCATCTCCAACTGCACATCAAAATTTGCCATCACCCATTCATCATCAGTCCCTCCTAAGGAGGGAGAGATGGAATCACCCCAATGTCTCATCCACGTCGTGATGCGTCTCACAAATCCACAGCAATCTCATTTCCTGCAACAAAACAAAGAAAACACAGGTGTGGAGTCATCATCATCACCACAGGTAAGTGGCTGCGTATGGTGCGACAGGTTCATCAATCCTAACTATTTCCTAAGTGACTTTAACAACTTTACACTACCCGGGGTCTTTCTCCGGCCAAACCATTGGCCCTCTTACACTATGGGTTCTAAAAACCAATTCCCATTGGCCAAACTGTGGTGCTCTTCAATTTGGGGTCTCACTCCCCCGATTCATCTCCCGGTGCCCTCGCACAATTTCTGGGCTGCGGCGTGTACCTCTCCCAGTGGGTCTACCCACCTGCACACCTCCACCACTGCAGTTGCCACCCGAGCTTACCTGCTCCTTGCCCTAACCTAACTACCTGGGGAAGGCCCTCTGGCACTCTCCCCACTCGGTGCCCTCTCTGGCACTGGGCTACCCGGGTCCATCCTCCGGATCCTCGGGCCCCATCCACAACTCTACCGGCTCCCAGAGCCCACCTGCGGCCTCACCTGGCCGACATCCTCACAGTGGTGGAGTGCCCAACCAACTACACACACTAACAGGCTACACGCCCAGCCATTTCCACAACACTAATGCACCCATTCACAACACCATTCTGCAACCGCACCACAAATGCCAATATCCAACCACAATTTACCTGCACCCTCTACCTAACACTTACACTACCCGCCCCGGGTGCTCGTGAAAGGGGTCCACTCTTCCCCCATCCACACCTTCGCACCATGCACACCACTCCGTACCACTCACTCCAACTCTCTCCACACACCTGTACCTGCACACCTGTGCTCTCACACCTGGTGCCACCTGCACCCTTCTCTCCCCAAGCGCATTCGCGCTGATCCACACACTCACTACTCATACACTGCTCCACACACCTGTCCAGTTGCACACCTGTGCAATCACACCTGTTCAATTCTCACAAACACGGCATCATCTCAGCTAACTACTCCCTTCTGAAACTTGCGCTTCCCAGTCGTCCCTTTAAACTATTGCGCTCCCTCGTCATTATCATCCACACTAATCTACCTGCGTCCCTACTACAGGTATCAGTCACTAACTAAACTTAACGTCACCTAATGTCAATCCTCGCTAGATCCCTACACACCATATCCTAACCCACCCGGGCTAGTTTTCACTGCCATACACCCCATAAGCTATTGCTCCTTTGCCCCACCGCATGGGAAGGATGGTGGATTTGCCATCCCACCACATCGGGGGTCTCTCACTATCAATTTTGCACGTCAAATTTCAACAAATTAAAAATTTGCCAATCACTGCCCATCATCTGCCAATCACTACTGCCAATCCCTTGCCAATCATCAAATTTTGTTTTTCTCTAATTTTGGGTCCAAAACACTAACCTCATCACCCAGTCTACTCACTAATACCTCTCGGTGCGCCAATCCCTGTCCAAAGCCCGGCTTCGTAAAGCCAAGCAATGGATGCTGGTTGTTTTGTGCCAGCGGCTGGATGCGTCCGGCACTCGGTGCAGGGACGGGGGCTTACCCGTGCCGAGATCCCACACACCACCTCGGCGTGGAGCCATCCAATGCCCCGATCTAGACCTGCCGGCACGTCTCACCAAAAAGTGGTCGCCATGACGACCCTTTCTATCGGGCCGCCCGCTCCGCCTAGTGGAGCAAGGACGCGGCCGTTCAAAGCGAGGCCCGGCACGGATCGCGCACGGCGGTCCTTTCGAACCCGCCGTGGCTCGGATCCCTGCTGGTTCTCGCGGCACGCGAAACCCGGCACGCACCGAGGGCCCGCTTCGGCTAAAAGTCGACCTAACCTTTAACCCGGTCACCGTCGATGCTTCACCTGCTTGCTTACACCCCGCAGCCCGTTCCTTGCTCACACCTCCAGCCGTTTCCATGCTCCTTGTACCGTTCCTTACACACCCAGGTACACCCATTCCACTCACAGCCTTGGTCACACACCTGACCACCGAACACTTTGGCACACATTCGTTGGTAGCACACCTCACCAATACACCTCTTTGCGCCCCCTCCTCGGTCACCTCCTCTGTGACAATCACAGGTGTGCTCTCATTCGCACACCCAACCACGTGCCTCACCACCAACTCCAGCGTGCATTCCCACTCACGCTCTACCATTCCAGGTGTGCATCCTTCCATCCCAGGTGTACATCCTCGCTCACCTGTCACAACTAACTCACGCTCCATGTCACTCTCACTACTTTCACCTCCATTCCTGACAGCGCACTCACCCTTACTCTTGACAGCACACTCTTTCCTCATGCACCTGTCCGTCACACACCTTTCTCGCGCACACTCTCCCGTTACACCCTCTGTAACACTCACCACAGCTGTGCATTCTTCCTTGCCTTTGACAGCGCACTCTTTCCCCATGCACCTGTCCGTCACACACCTTCCTCGCGCACACTCTCCCGTCACATCCTCTGTAACACTCACCACACCGCGCTTCCATGTGCCCCCTCGCACACGCGCTACGACCGACTCACTCTCGCCAGCACACTCACTCCTTGGCACGCACTTTTTCCTCACACACCCCAGAGTCGGACTTTCTCGCACACCTCCTTTTTCGCACACCAGACCTGTCGCACACTTCACCAACGGCCTCTCACGAACACCCGGGTCTATCTCGACCCCCAAGCTTCTTAAATCCCCTGGCGCATCATACGCACGACCATATTGGTCACCACTTACACCGGGTCCTCTTCCTCTTCGCTTCTCCTCCATCACCTGCGAATCCCTCATCCGGTTAATGAGCACATCATCACGATCCAAACACAGACTTTGGACCAATTCTTTTACTTCCTCCTTTATCTCTTTCTTATCCCCTCTCCGTCGCTTCTTAATTTCGCTCATCCCTTCTTCCACTTCTTCTAGTTTCTGCTTCACCTCTTTTATTCCCCGGTACGTATCCTCAAGCTCGTCCTCCAAGGCTACCTTGACCGTTTCCATGTGCGTCCTCACCTGCCGGTCCTTCGTCTCCATAACCTCTATCACCTCGTCCAGCCTCGTTGTCAGTCCCTCACGTACCATCTGACATTCCCTCTTTGTCGCTATCAAGTCGTCTTTTAGTTCTTTCTGTGTCACTTTTAACCCTCCTAATACCGCAGTGTTCCTTTGAACCTGCTCCGTTAGTTCTTTTTGTCCCTCCGTCAGCTGTTCCACCTCCTGCGTCAGGACCTCTATGCCCCCCTGTAACTTTACAGTCCCCTTTCTCACCTCCTTCTCCATGTGCTCCTTACAGTGCCTCACCTCCTCGCGCACTCCTCCGACCTCCTCACTCACTCCTCTTCTGATCTCCTCTCCCATCACTTGCATCTCCTGCCCAGATGCCACCCTCATCTGCTCCATTTCCTCCCTGTGAGCATCCAGTTTGGTTTCTACCCCCATTCTGACCCCCTCTATCTGCTGCTCCATTTGTTTAACTTCCCTTTCCGCTTGGTCCCTCATGTCCCTCAATTTGCCTTCCATACTGTTTTCTAACCCCTCTAACCCATTTTTCACTCCCTCTATCTGATTCTCCTGGGCAGCCATTCTATTTTCTACCCCCATTAACCCATTTTTCACTTCTTTTATCCCGTTGTCTAACCCCTCAAAATTATTGTCTATCTTCCCAAATTTCTTGTCTAACTCCTCAAAATTATTGTCTAACCCCTCACTGGTACCCCTCGCTTCGTCCCTCATTACCCCCAATTGCTCACTCCGAGCCCTCGCTTCGTCCCTCATTACCCCCAATTGCTCACTCCGAGCCCTCGCTTCGTCCCTCATTACCCCCAATTGCTCACTCTGAGCCCTCATTTGCTCACTCTGAGCCCTCATTTCCTCCCTATTCTGGGCCATAAGGGCCTTCATTTGTATGAAAAACAAGTTCAAATCCACCGGTGGCGCTGCCACGGTCGCTGGCGCGGTGATCAGCGAGGCGCCATTTTGCGCGCCCGCTTCTTCGTGCGTGACGGCGCTATTTTGCGAACCTGCCGCCCTCACTGCTTCGCTCTCCTCCTGTCCCTCATTTTGGTCCTGGATCGACCCTGCTTCACTCTCCCCTACCGGACCCCAGCTGTCTTGATCCGCCATAGCGCGACTTGCAAAATTCGAGTTTCGTAAAACAAAACAAATTTCGGCCGCTCCAAATTTTGACCAAATTTTTTTTTTTCCTCTATTCGTTTTTTTTTTTTTTCAAAATTTGGTCGGGCCTCGAATCTCACTCCCGACACCAATTGTTACAGATACGAGTTTCGTAACACAAATCCAAATTTTGCTGTTATAATTTCGTCGAGCGCAGTAACCGCGGGACCGCGCTCCGGATCGATTTTGTCGAGCGCAGTACGCGCTCCGAATCGATTTTCCCTCCCAAAATTTGGGCCTAACTAATTTAGTCCCGGGTCCGAATCTCACTCCTCGACACCAATTGTTACAGACACGACTTTGATGGTATGGTGGGCCGAGCGGGATGGCCGCCGTATCCGTACAAGTTACCCGATTGTGCCCGAACGTTGACTAGCCGCGCTATGCTGGCTCAATAAGAAAAAGAAGACACCCGGCTGGATTACAATCACACAATACGACACCAACGTTTCGATTCTCAAGTATATTCGTACGGAAAAGGTTAGATTACAGGGGCTAGAGGTATATTACAGGAAGACAGGCACTTAGACACACTCTTATATTAACCCCGGACAGACGACAGACACACGGGACAAGGCTGACTCACACGGGGGTTGATGAAAAGGACAGCGGGTATCGATGGCTCAAGGTGCACTCTTGGCTCAAAGCAGAATCGACTCGGTCCGGTCCAGAGATGCGGGGAGGTATCGTCGCGCTGGGGGTGGCGGTGGCTTCTCTCTCCAGTCTCCAAGCTGAGGCGCATCTGACGTCACATCCGGCGCGTGGCCGCGTATATCCGGCGGGGAGTGACACGCCCTCGGCTCGTTAGCTCCGCCTCGTGGAATCGGCACGTTGCTTCTCATTGGGTGCGTGCGGGGGGGGTTACTGGCTCCGCCCCCGACGAGGAGCTGACAGCCAGCCCCTTCGGGGTAACCCCGTGGAGCGCATGGTCTGGAGCTAATCGAGCCGGTGTGAGGACGCATCCTCCCCCGCTCCGCCGCCATCCCCTCTGTTGTTGTTGTAATTGTTGTTGTAGTTGTTGTTATTGTTGTTGTTTGGGGAAGAAGATGGGAGGAGGTATGGGAAAGGTCCTAAACTCACTACTGGTGCCATATAATCACATTCTGGTGCAACGAAGAGTCATAATTAATGGAAACGAGGCCTTAACTGACATAGATTAAGAATAACTAGGAAGATGTCCGAAAGTTGGCTACGTGTGGTGCGGTGGACCTGGGCACGACATTTAATGGGGGAATAAGGGGAAGGTCGGCTCTACTGATTGTTATTTACATGCAATGGGACTAGGGAATGGGGGATTGGGGAAAGTTGGGGAGTATTGGAGAAAATAGGGGAATATTTACAAGCGGATATGGAGGCCAAATTCCATATTCGCAACAATATATATATATATTGTTACGGATCTCTCCGTCGGCCTCTTTTCCCCTTATCGAGGGGGGATTAATCCCCTTGTCCATGACTGACCGACGTGGTCCTGAGGGTATGACGTCACGCCCGATCAGCGCTGGGTAGGGTATTAGGCCCAACCGTCCTATGACCTAAATACCAGCGCCTCCCCGTACGCAAGGAAACACCCCCCCCGCCCCCCCCCCCCCCCCGCTCACGGCCGCAGCGTAATGGACTGGTTGCGCCGAGCGAAGCGAACTGCGGCGTGAGCCATTTATCAAAGGGGCTAAACCCGATTCATATGCGTTGGCCGAATCGCGCCACGTGCACTCAATTTGGAAACCTCTAAAGTGACCAAATGTGAAGAAGAAGACACGGTAGGAAGAACAGGGATTTATTACTAATTATTATTATTGTACACAATCAAAAAGAACCAAGGAGAAGGAAAGATAACGAAAGTAACTGGAAGAAGAAGAAGAGGAAGACACAGTGCAAATACTAGCTTATACTATACAATCTTACTTAGACCCCAGGACAACATAAAAGACGGACGACAATCAGACTTACACGGGGGATGAAGGCAGGAACGACTGGCAGGATGTGGATGGCTGGACGGATTAGGTGGGATCTCAGGGCGGGAAGGATGCGGGTCCGGTTGGTGTGTGCTCGAGGCGAGCAGCCGCCGTTAAAGCTCAAAGCTGCGGTGGTTCAAGCTGCGATGGTTCAAGCTCCGGTGGTTCAAGCTGCTGTGGTTCAAGCTGCGATGGTTCAAGCTCCCGTCTCTGCCGTATCTGACGCATCCCTCTCCTCTCCTTGTGGGGGCGTTGCGTGACGGGTTATATAGGCCACACCCTCGAACCTTCGCGAACCTCCCCGATCGCTCTCTCTCCGCCCTCTCAAGCCAAACCCCTCGTGCTTGGTTGGTCGGCAAGGGCTCTCCTGGCTCCACCCTCTGATGACGAGGTGGAGACACGCCTTTCTTCTCCGAGGTACAGCACATGGCAATGGCGGCAAATGCAGAAAACCGCCCAATGCAGTTGGCAATGAAGGCTGGCAATTGAAAGGGGATCTATCTTATGTCATCTGATGCAATGCAGTGTCAACTAGTGGGAACAGAGCCTTAAACTACATAGAATAAGGAGATAACTATTTAGAAGGATATATGATTTGCTACGTGCATGTATATGGATTAACTAGGAGGACGACCTTTGACCTTTACACTACGGAGGGTGATATTTACAACAAGATTCATGACACTTACAACAATAAAAAAAACACAGGATTCTCAAACCCGCAACACTGCACCCTCATCCTCTAGGCTCGTCCTCGGGCCTATAAAACTTTAACTTTAGTGTGACACGTAGGTGTAGTTCCCTCTACAATTAACCTGACCCTGAGTGTGACAGTTTTAAAACACAAATAAGTATGTCCCCCTGCTGCATTGCACCCTGCCTAACAGATTTACGCCCACAGCTAACCGAATTGCGGAATTATTTTCAAACTAAACATGAACGGTGGGGGAGCATTATTTACAGTGACATTATTTTGACTATTTACAAAACGCAACCCAGGACCTGTGATTTTTCTTTTAGGGAAACAAAAAAAAGAAATTCCTGTTGGGAGGGAGGAGACAGCATGCCTTGCATCGACGCACCAGCACCAATAAACACCAAAGCACCAATCACCAAAAGCACCATTCGGTGCAACAGTCACCAGTTCATCATAATAACACACAAAAAAACAACTGGTGGTGGTCTTCCTCTTCTCTGCTGGGCCGATGTTCTTCCTGATGTTTTCTCTACTTGCAGCCTATTTGGAAATAAAAGGGCACCAACGCGTCCACTTTTTATTGAGGGCCACAGGGGCCAACTAAGGGTGGTCCACCTGTTTGGCATAGGTGCCACCTTTACCCTGGGCCGCAAGTGAGATTACCTGGCCACCATGGCCGGTCCCCAGCAGAGGTGCCAGGCCCCAAAACGTGGGGTCCATAAAGTGGTGCTTGGCCGCAGAACGGCGGTCCATAAGTGGTGCATCAATGCAAGCATGCTGGTTGCGGGGATTCGGGCTCACGGACGCGACCTCCCCGCACGCTCCTCTCAGCGCCCAGAGAGCACAGTCCTCGGGTGGGAGACAGGGGAACAGAAGACAGGTGAGTAAGGGGTAAGGTCACAAGGGTACACATCAAAACAGGTAATGCAGAACGAGGTGCGTACAGAGAGCGAAGTGAGAAAGCTCGTCCCTACCGTACGCCCCCCACATGTGACCTACACTACCCCCCCCTTGCCCCTCCCCATATTTACAAGAACCTACACATTTACAAATTCGTCACTACATCTCGTCCTCCCCATATTTCCCCTATACCAAATTCGTCACAATCCCACTAATCCAAAATTTGCCATCACCAATTCATCATCAATCCCTCTTAAGGAGGAAGAGATGGAACATCAGCACAATGTCACACCCACGTCATGATGCGTCCCACAATCCAAACATCTGCACAAAAATAATAAAACCAACCAACCATGGCATGGTGTGGAGCTTTGTCACCTCAGGTGAGTGGATGTAGATGGTGCAAGGAGATTTCAATCCTAACTATCCTCTTAAATGACATTAACACACTTTACACTACCCGGGGTCTTTCCCTGCCAATCCATTGGCAATCTTACTCTATGCGGTTTTAAGAACCAATTCCCATTGACCAAACTGTGGTGCTTCATCAATTTGGGGTCTCACTCCCCCGATTCAACTCCCTGTGCCTTTGCACAATTTCAGGACTGGGTCGTGTGGCTCTCCCAGCAGGTCTACCCACCTGCACACCTCCACCACTGCAGTTGCCTCCGAGCTTACCTGCTCCTTACCTAACCTATCTACCTGGGGAAGGCCCTCTGGCGCTCTCCCCACTCGGTGCCCTCTCTGGCACTGGGCTACCCGGGTCCGTCCTCCGGATCTTCGGGCCCCATCCACAACTCTACCGGCTCCCAGAGCCCACCTGCGGCCTCACCTGGCCGACATCCTAACAGTGGCGGAGTGCCCATTCAACTACACACACTAACAGGCCACACGCCCAGCCATTTCCACGACACTAATGCACCCATTCAAACACCATTCTTCCACCACGCACCACAGATGCCAATATCCAACCACAATTTACCTACTCCCTCTACCTAACTC